>NC_055996.1:132880744-133073244 GCF_018446385.1 Zingiber officinale
GCTCCTTCATACAACACAGAACATAGAGGTCGACCTACGGGTAGAGATGAGCAAAGTGGACACCGCATATCTTCTTTCGGAGAAGCATCCACTTCAGGATCTAGGGTTTCTCAACCGATTGCAACATCTCAAGGGAGAGGAAGACGTGGAAGAGGGTCAAAGGTTCTCAATACTCAAACGACCCATGATCACTCTCCAGTTCCACCCATCCGTGATACTTATATTGAGAAATTACCTGTGCCTCTGCAGCGTTATATTTCTCACACTGTTGATGTTCAACCTGATGGTCATTGTGGATTCAGGGCAATAGCTGCACTAATTGGGTATGGTGAAGAAGGTTGGGTTCAAGTACGATTTGAGCTTATAGAAGAGATTCAACAAAATAAGGATCTATATGATCAACTTTATCCAGATCCAAATTTGGTAACCAATCTATTATTCTCATTGAATTATTTCGAGCAGTGGGCACCAGAAATATATTGGATGGACGCTATGCCTTTGGGAATTGTCATCGCATTAAGGTACAATCTTGTACTTCATACATTTGGTGAGAATATTGGGAGTTGTTTTACTCACTTGCCATTAAGAACTCCTCCAGTTCCAAACCAAGAGTGTCGAGAAATAGCTATTGCTCATATTGGCAATCACTTCGTACAAGTTTTCTTATATCCTCATTATCCTGTACCACCCATTCCAACTTGGTGGTGGCAACATTTATCGTATGAAGCTAAAGGATGGGTCACTCGTTACAGGACACACGCTCATTTGTGGTACGAAATAATAGGTGCACCACCACCAAATGCATCGGGAGCAGAATTTGGAGGCAATATTGATTAAGATTTCTATTTTTATATGTTTTTATGTTTTTTTTTGTATTATTACATGTACTCTTCATTTGGAAAAAATATATTTGTTCCTAAGTTATGAATGTGTTCATTATTAATTGGTAGTATTTTTTTTAGTTTTAAATATAAACTAAAATTAAATAAAAGATTATAAACATATAAAAAAATTATTGAAAAAATAAAACTGAAAAAAATTTGATAAAGAAATTGATTAAAAAAATTAATAAAAAATTAAAATTTAAAAAAATCAATTGAAAAAATATAAGTATTATGAAAAAAATAATAAATTAAATTATTTAAAAAATAAAAATAAATAAAATTTATATAAAATTGAAAAATAAAGTATTGATAAAAAATAATAAATTAAATTAATTAAAAAAGTAAAATTAAATAAAATTAAAAATATAATTGTATGAGAGTTATTTTTAAATAAAATTAATTAAAAAATTAAAATAAAATCAGAATTAAATGAAATTAAAAAAAAAATAAAAAAACAAAAAGGGGAGGTGGAGGGGGTACATGCGACTTTTGGCTGGGAGAGAGAGGGGAGGTGGGTTGACCGGGGGGGAAAAACAGCTCTCTTTTAAAATACAAACATCTAAATCATAGAGATTTTTTTTTTATCATCCCCTCGGTATGACACTATAGTTAACGCATAAAATGTTACCACATAATATCTTAAACTCAAAACTCGATGTGTCATGCACTTGGAGTTAACATCTCTGTCATGCACTTTCAACTATGTATCTGTATTTATCTCCCTCTATATCCATGGGATCGACTTTAGGAGGCCGCTAACATTTTTTTTAATAATCATCAATAATTTACCTCCTCCGTATTAATCTAGGGATGAGTTGATAGAGACATTAAGAACGAGTGAATCATCTTTTATCACGTGAAAACATTTTTTTAATTGAATTTATAATAAATTTGCATCATCAATTTATTCACCATATAATCCACATGATCTACACAACTAATAAATGTTCTTGCACATGGTAATTCAATAAAAATAATAATATGATTGCATCATTATTCGTTTAGATTATTATTTAGATAAATGAGTCTAACCATGGTTAAGATCAAAGCTAACCAGAACAAATTATAAAGCAAAATACGTCCCTTCCTTTTAGATCTATCTTAAATTAAAGATGATCATTGAGTTACACCATAATTTGAACTTCAACTAAGACATTACAAAATAGAGATTCATAACAGGGGAGGAGACATCATTAATGCCAACAAAAATGAATACATTAGTTGCCATAATTTATTACTAATAGGTTGTCTTTCTTATTTTCTGTGTGCAGCTCCAGAAAGGATTAACTAGCCTTTTCTTGAACACTGGGATAAATGAGATTCTTCAATATAACTTGTAGCTCGCGATATTGCATAGCAAGAGGCACTCGAAGCGGCATAGTATGATGACACACTGAGCTGACTGAACGCTGGAAGCAGGTAAGCTGTTTATGAAAAGAGAAGTTAGCAAACACATATAGGAAGAAAAGAGAAGAAACTACAATGGTATAATGGTTAGGTCCTCTCTAATGGATAATCAAGAGATCTAAAGTTTGTGTCTAAGCTGCATTGCGTTGCGTTGCAAGAGATTTTCCCTCTAATGAAAAGTGGACCTAAGAATGCTGGCTATCTGGATAAATCTCCATTAGCACTTCTCGATTTACCCTGATGGTCGGTGAAAAATTTATGTGGGGCCAGACAAAAACTAAAGCTTGATTGAGTTGTAGTACTCTTCTTTGCATTGATTTATTTCTAATAAGGATCTGAAAAATATGTTGTGATGTACTTAGTGAACCTACTTCTCATTTGGAGTATGTGAGCGTTTTTATTGAGAAATAAAAAGGGGGCATTATGCAACTGAATCAAGCATTGAACCAGCATTGCTACATTATACAATTTTTAGATCATCATTTCGAAGGGCAGACAATTATGTAGTGCCAATAATACACAATAATGGATTCCTGAAGACAAGGTTCCTGAAGTCAATCTTAATTGTCAAATTCTGGGTTGTATTCATTGTGAACAAGCAACCTTCAGTAATTGTTTGAAATCTCATGAACTCGCTTCCGAATGTGAAGATAAAGTTTAATACCACAAATACAACAGGCAGCCATGTATCCCAACTCTGGGTTGGCTATTATTGCATTTAGGGTGTAAACAAGCCGAGCCGAGCCAAGTTTTGGGATGTTCAAGCTTGTTTGATAAGGTAACCAAGCCGAGCCGAGTTTAAAATGAACCAAGCTTTTGAAATGAGTGTTCAAACTTGGTTTGGTTTATTTTTTATGAGCTTGAGCTTGTTTGAAGCTTGGCTTGAGCTTGGTTCGGTTAAATGTTATCAAGCTCTCAATTCAAGCTTGTTTGATTGTTTGAAACTTTTAGTTGTTTGATTGATTATTGAGTTTGATAATTTAAATTTATTTATTTTATTTTATTTTATTTTATTGTTTATTTAGCATATTGAAAAGAGTTTTATTAATAAATATGGTTCGTGAACATTGTTCACGAACGTTGTTCACGAACATTGTTCACGAACGTTAACGAGCTGAACACATATATATTCAAGCTTGTTTGTTTAGTTTAACGAGTTGTTCAAGGTTGTTTGTTTAATTAACCTTATGCATATTGAACGAACATAAACAAGATCTTACCAAGCCAAACACCAACCTTGTTCACGAACGTCTGGTTCATTTACAACCCTAATTGCATTACACCACTGAGATTCAAATAATACTACATAATGGTAATACCATGCTATTTAATTGAATTTGGTAATTTAACTGGAATTCACTTTACTCTCCTGATATTCTCCAAACAGTCAACATTATTTATTCAATTTATCTTACACGTTATAACGTTTTTTCTCACATTTGATGCAACAACAAAGAATGCCATTATTGTTGGAATCTGAACTTCAGATAAATAATGAAAGAAAATAACCAAGTTCCATTTGAGATAACCTTCTCAAAACTCAGTTGCAACAAACCCAAAATTAGATTACTGTCTAGTGGTCAGTAGTCTCCAAGAAAAAAAAAGGATAACCTGGTGCACGAAGCTCCTGCCATGCGAGGTCCTAGAGAAGGATCCATTATACGTAGTCTTACCCTGCTTTTTGCAAGAGACTATTTCCAGAATTCAAACCCATGACCTTTAGGTCACAAAGCAACAACTTTACCATCGCACCAAGGCTCCCCTTCGGTCAATAGTCTCCCAGAATGATATAGAAATCAATGTCATCTTACATAACACAATGTTCAAAGTACAGACAAAAAATCATCAGAACAATACTTATCAAAATATAGGATTTGCAAACTGTAAATGTACAATTGGAAATGTCGTATAGCTCTTAAGGTCAATGCTGTCGGTTTGCAATTTTCATAGTGGGGGCTTATAGATTGGACAAATATTTCTTGTAAGATGAAATCACATAGATGCATGTACTATCTGATATAACAATTCTAAACTATCGTAGGTAAGCATTAGAATACATAGGAGACAGTAGTAGGTATTTTGAATTGGCTAATTCTTTAGCTTGAATAGTTTCTTTTTAATACACACAACTAGGGCTATTTCAAACGTGTTTCACTTATAGAATTTCAAAATACTAATAAAAAGGGAGAATATGAACACATATGTTCTTTACCTCCAAGTACAGCACTGGTTCCTGAATACAACAGAAGTGAAGGAATCTGGAGGGAAAGAACGTTGCATAACAGTGCCAAAAAATAATAAATAAGAAAAAGTGTTATTACTTAAATTTTGGAGGCAACAAATCAGCAAATGCTTCTTCATTCAAGTAGATCAGAGCATTTTCAAGTGAACTAGAAGAGGAACATATTTAAACAAAATATCTAAATTTGAATTAGTATGGTAATGGTTATGTAAGATAAACATCAATGTTATCTAAACTTTAGTAAACCTTCAGATAAAGGAAAGAGAAAATCAGATGTAAGATTATAGTGAGCATGCTATGGTGGACGCCACTTCAATTTCACACCGGACATAACATTGTATACTGAGGGCGCACCATGTAATCTTGGATGATTACATATCTGAATGAATATGAACTATTGTAACTCAGTTCATCTCAATGTAACACAAAGGCTAGTACCATACAAAGTTTATTCTGCCAGAGAACCTCTATCATGCTTCTCTTTTTATTTTCCTGTTTTACCAATTCCTGTGTTGTTTTTATTTACATGTCTTTTCATTGCATCATCCATGAACTCCTCGAGTTACTATTTGGAGAGGGATGGTCAATGTTCAAATTCAAATAAAAAATTCAAACCTACCAAAAGTAATAACATGACTTGGCTTTCATTTATCGAAGTCTAATGGATGCCCAATGTGCACCACCATTAGTACACAATGAAAAAGCAAATTAACAACTAACCATCCAAGGTCTCATTTTTCATAGAGAATCTTAAAGGGAATATCCATAAGATCAATGGTAAAACTAAATCAGATGATAAGACAGTAGATATCATCTAATCTTTAGCAATTCACATAAAAAAATACATATCACATAATCTTTAGCTATTTACAAAAACCATGAATTCAACACAAAATGAGAGAAATCATTACCCCAACTGAGAATTGCAGCCATTTAGGACCCTTGACATGCTTCTGAATAAATGGAATACCTAGCAAACGCATCCACAGTCACCTCTTTTAGGATTATCACAATGGTCACATTATCCATAGGGCGAGTGAGCTTCAAAAGAAACTAAAACTATGACCTGAATTCATACTATGGACAGCACTAAGCAATCCTCCAGCTCCTGAACCAGCCTTTTCAACACAAGATAATAAACAGAAGAAACAATCACAATAAAACAAGGTAGAATACAAGTCGCCATTGAGTAATTAAGTCATGTATTCAAAAGAAGTGCATTTGTACCACACTAGCAGCATCATGCAAGACAGAAGTTATCGCCCATCCCCCTTTTGCCTGAAAATTTCAAAAGCCGCATAAGGCACTGAGTTGGAGTAGGGAAATTAAGGTGAAAGCGAAATCCAAGTTGAAGAAAATCAAAGGTGCTATGATTCTTTTTTTTTTTTTGGTTTAAAAAAAAATGAGAGGCAATATTACCCAGAAAAGCAATGGAAGGTTGGGATGTGAGCAGAAGAGAACAAACCGGATTAGGGTTTATGAGGGAGAGGCAACGAGGGCAACGAGCAGAGCCCAAGCCAGGACTCATCGTCGGGTCATGTTGAAGATTTCCGTTCCGGAGCTTCTCCTCGTAAACTTGTCTCGTCCCCATCGCCTTCCCCTCGTCCTCGAAACAGCTCGAACCCCTGGAACAGAAGTTTCGCGACATCGCTAATAAATCAATTTCGTAGATCAAACTCACAACAACCCAAAATCAAGCCAACACGATCTCCAAGCTAACAATTTTCTTGATAGGGAAGGGCGACGGTGCCTAGGAAGCGGCGGTGCGTGCTTTCGCCGGAGAAGGCAGCGGCGTCGTCGAGCAGCCGGGACGAGATTTATGACGTAGGCACCGAAATCTGGATCATATAAAAAATAACAATATTAAAATTTAAATTTCCAATAATAATATTATTAAAAATATATTCAGTCATCACGCCACGTGGCTGCATGAGGCTGCGTAGGTTGACGTCACTTCTCTGCATGCGAGCGAGCGAGCGAGCGAGCGAGGGATGAGCCTAGGAATTAGGCAATCGTTCATTCTCAGCGAAGATATTTTATTATCCATCACGTGAAATTGAATCTTGCCTACTCTGTAAGTCACAATCGATGGAATTACTCTGTTTTTCTTGTTCCCCGTTCGACCAATTCAAATCAAGCAACATATCTTAGCTTGCACCGTCCAAAGTTCGACTACTTGTTCCGACATGGCCATGTCTTCCTCTGCTCTACGCTACGCTGCTGCCGCCGCTGCTGCTGTCAATCCGACCGTCGAGATTCGCCATTTCGGTCCGCAATTGGGTGCCACTTCAGTGAACGTGGCTAAAAAGCAGGCGGCGGTGTCTGCGCGCTGCTCTTCCTCTGGTTCCTTTCCGGAGTTGGTCTGCGAGGAAGGACAGCTCATGAAGGCCGGGGCCGCCGGGCCCGACTGGAACTTGCTCCAGCGCCTCGCCGCCGCGGCGCTTGACCTTGTTGAGCGTTCTTTGGTGTGTAATCTGCTCGAGCAGGGCTGCCCGCTGCCCGAGACTGCCGACCCCGCCGTCCAGCTCGCCGGTAACTTCGCGCCCGTCGCCGAGAGACCGCCGTGCCGCGATCTGCCCGTGGAAGGTCGCATCCCGCCAGACCTTGACGGGGTTTACGTCCGCAACGGGGCGAATCCCCTGTTCGAGCCCCTCGCCGGTCACCACTTCTTCGACGGCGACGGGATGGTGCACGCGGTTCAGCTCCGTGACGGCCGCGCCGGCTACGCGTGCCGGTTCACTGAGACGGAGCGGCTCCGGCAGGAGCGCGTCATCGGGAAGCCGGTCTTCCCCAAGGCCGTCGGCGAGCTCCACGGCCACTCGGGCATCGCTCGACTGCTGCTCTTCTACGCTCGTGGCCTCTTCGGCCTCGTCGACGTCAGCCGGGGATCGGGCCTCGCCAACGCTGGCCTTGTCTACTTCAACCGTCGCCTTTTGGCCATGTCCGAGGATGACGTGCCGTACCACGTGCGCGTCACCACCGCCGGCGACCTCGAAACGGTGGGCCGATGCGATTTCGACGGCCAGCTCCGAGGCTCCATGATCGCGCATCCAAAGATCGACCCGGCGACCGGCGAGCTCTTCGGTCTCAGCTATGAGTTCGTCCGGAAGCCGTACCTCAAGTACTTCTACATCTCCTCCGACGGCCGGAAGTCAACTGACGTGGCCATTCCCCTCGACCAGCCGACCATGACGCACGACTTCACCATCACCGAGCGCCACGTGGTTATCCCGGACCAGCAGGTGGTCTTCAAACTCCAGGAGTTGCTGCGCGGCGGCTCGCCGGTGGTGTACGACCCGAGCAAGACAGTCCGGTTCGGCGTTCTCCCCAAGTACTCCTCCGACGCCTCCGAGCTCCGATGGGTCGACGTCCCCGACTGCTTTTGCTTCCACCTGTGGAATGCGTGGGAGGAGCCGGCCGCCGGCGAGGTGGTCGTAATCGGTTCCTGCATGACTCCGGCCGTCGCCGTCTTCAACGACTCCTGCGAGAGCCTCCAGTGCGTGCTCTCCGAGATACGGCTTAACCTCCACACCGGCAAGTCGAGTCGCCGGCCCATCCTCTCCCCGGCCGACCAGGTGAACCTAGAAACCGGAACGGTCAACCGGAATCTTATCGGGAGGAAGACCCAATTCGCCTACCTCGCCATCGCAGAGCCCTGGCCAAAACTCTCCGGGTTCGCTAAGGTCAACCTCTTCACCGGCGAGGTCAAGAAATTCATCTTCGGGGAGTGCCAGTACGGCGGCGAGCCGTACTTCGTGCCGGCGCAGGACGGCGCTGACGCCAGCGAAGACCACGGCCACGTGCTCTGCTTCGCGCACGACGAGAGGACGTCGGAGTCCAAGCTGACGATAGTCGACGGCGTCACGATGGAACTCGAAGCCACCGTGAAGATGCCGTCGCGCGTACCCTACGGCTTCCACGGCACCTTCATCAATTCCCTGGAATTGGAGTCACAGGCTTAAAAATCTATCTACTTTCTTCATCGATTCCTCCCTGTTCTTGCTCCACACCTCGATTCAACGAAACTATCTTACTAAGATACTATTCTTGGAAATTGTTTCCTACTGTGCGTAAAGGAGGAGGTTGATAAGGTCGGGATATGACAATTAAAGGTTCTAACTGTGGTTAGAAAGTATTCTATCTCCTAAGGATGATAATCTTAGGTTTTAGAAAATTTTAAGGGGAGATAACCCTAGATTATAAGAGTGGTAACTCTATTGATCCGGCTGTAAGAATGGGGGATCCACTTCTTGAAGGGTCTCAGCTTGAGGACAGAGGGAGAGCTGACTAAGCGGTTAATGGCCACGCCGAGCAGCTGAGTAGGTCCGAGCGGAACCAAAGATAACCCAGTCATGGGCTGGGGTTTCCGACGCCAAGGCGGGAGAACCGAATGGCCGAGCGGGAAGTCTGTCCGGCTGGGACCGAAGGGCCGAGCGGGTGGTCCGTTCGGCCAGGATAAGGGCGAGGGTACGAAGGTTAGCCGAGCGGCCTATTCGTCTGGCTCAGGATATGGGATGTCAATAACGGCATGTCTGATGATTACGTCATACACAAGGGTGCACGACAGAGGATCTTGCCGTCACATCATGGAGAGGTTGATACAGTAGCAGTATGGCCTCATGGACGTCTTTCTGACAGACCCATATCTGGGCATGGTCCTTCTGACAGACCCATACCTGGGCATGGTCAAAAGCAGGTGGTTGCTTTGATTGGCGCGCCCAGGCTTCTTCGAGAGGTCTATATAAGGACTCAATTTCTTCACCGGAGGTATGCAAGTCTTCATCTTGAGGCCACCCTTTTTGTTATTCCTCGCCTGACTTGAGCGTCGGAGGGCCGTCGTCGGGACACTCCTCCCGGCTCGGTTTTGTTGCAGGTTCGCCGGAGCATTCGAGGATCCAGCAGGGAGCGCCACGTGCCCAGTGTCCGTTGACTCCTGGTTCGGACAGGATCAAATTGGCGCCGTCTGTGGGAACGCTCCTGCATCCGACTGGAAACAATGGATGAGGCTGGACGACAACACACGGTGGCTTTCGGCGGAAGAACTCGAAGCTCTGGTCGAGATAAGGGCCACCAAACTTGTGGAGCAAAAACAGAAAGCAGCGGCCGAGCGGCCGGAGCAACAAGCAACATCTGCGTCGGGTGGCCGAGCGGAAGCACCTCAGGCCACCGTCTCATTCCATCGGGCCTTATTTCGCACCCCTGAAGCCGCACCAGCTCGAAGAGATAGAGGATCTTCTTCAGACGAAATGCCAAGGCGGGATGACAGAAAAGGGAAAGCTCCCCGGGCAGACTCATCTCCCGAGCGAATCAATCGCCAATTCTCGGAGGCTATTCTACGAGACCCTCTACCCAAGCACTACGTGCCTCCGACGATCGGCGAGTACAACGGAACAACGGACCCGGATGATCATCTGGGTAAGTTTGATAACACAGCTACACTCCATCAATATACAGATGGAGTAAAGTGCCGCGTCTTCCTTACAACTCTCTCGGGATCGGCTGAACGGAGGTTTCGGAGGCTGCCGGACGGATCCATCACTAGCTTCAAGGACTTCCGAACGGCCTTCCTCCACCACTTCGCCAGCAGTCGACGTTATCAGAAGACAAGTGTCAGCTTGTTCGCCATCAAGCAAGAGCCGAGAGAATCGCTTCGAGCTTACATCCAGCGATTCAACCAAGTGGCGATGGATATCCCAACGGCCACATCGGAGACGATGATGAATGCCTTCACGCAGGGCCTTGTGGATGGGGACTTCTTCCGGTCGCTCATCCGAAAGCCGCCCCGAGATTATGATCATATGCTACATCGGGCCAACGAATACATAAACGTGGAAGAAGCGCAAGCCGCCCGGAAAAAGGAAACTCCCACCGAGCGGGCACCTATTCATGCCGAGCGGAAACAGCACGCCGCTCAGCAGCCACCTAGAGGACCGAGGGCCGAAGCAATCCGATCCCCCCACGCCAGATCGCACGTACAAGAAGTGGCTGCCGCTCGGCCCAAGCCAAAGAAGAGATGGACCCCTATGTTCTGCTCCTTCCACCGGACGGATACGCACAACACGAAGGATTGTCGAAGTCTTCCCTTCGTGGCCAATCCCGTTCCCAGGAATGCCGAACGACGGTCACCTCCCATCGACAGGAGACAAAGGACCCATGAAGCTGACCGGACCCGCACCGAGAGGCGACATCAACAGACACCCGATCGGCACCGATCTCCGAGACAGGAGAATCGCCGGGCGTCCAGAGAACGGTCCCGACCGTCCACTCGGGAAGAGGAAAACAGGAGCAATACTTCCCGGGGCGAGATCAACGTTATTGCTGGCGGGCCGACCGGAGGAGACTCCAACCGAGCCAGAAAGGCGGGCGTCCGGCAGCTCTAGATCCACGCGGTCGGTTGTAGCCAAGAGCGGGCAAGTGGACCGGAAATCACTTTCGGGCCCGGGGACTTACAAGGAGTTGAAGTGCCCCACGACGACGCTCTGCTCATTAAAGCGGTAATAGCAAATTATACTATTCACCACGTATTTGTTGACACAGGGAGCTCGGTCAACATCATATTCAGGAAGGCGTTCGATCAGCTGCAAATTGATCGAGCCGAGCTGCAGCCCATGATGACCCCCCTCTACGGGTTTACGGGCAACGAAGTTCAGCCGGTCGGACAGATCCGGCTGGCTACCTCGCTGGGAGAGGAGCCGCTCAGGAGGACCAGGACAATAAATTTCGTGGTGGTCGACTCTCCCTCGTCCTACAACGTCATTTTGGGACGACCGGCGCTCGGCGAATTCCGAGCGGTTGTCTCAACCTTCCACCAGAAGATGAAGTTCCCCGTCGAAGACAAAGTGAGAGAAGTACGGGGAGATCAGTTAGCAGCTCGGCGATGCTATATCGAGATGGTCCGAGCAGAATCCAACTCTGCTCGGAAGGCGCCCCGAATCGAGGTACATGCCATAACCGAGAAACCTCCTGCTTTAATTTATGATGAAAAGGAGGAGGTTCAGATCCATCCGACCCGATCGGAGGCCACGACTTTTATCGCCTCTGATCTGGAGGAGGAGCAGAAGGAGGAGCTGATCCAATGCCTCCAACGAAATCACGATGTCTTTGTCTGGTCGACACATGAGTTGCCCGGAATTTCGCCGAGCCTAGCGCAGCATGAGTTGCATGTCCGACCGGACGCACGGCCAGTGAAGCAGAGAAAAAGAGATTTCAGTGCCGAACAGAACTCCATCATCCGGGAGGAAGTCGAGAAGCTTCTGGAGGCCGGCCACATACGAGAAGTGCAGTTCCCGAGTTGGTTGGCTAACGTAGTATTAGTCTCCAAGCCGGGCGGCAAGTGGAGAGTCTGCATCGACTTTCGGGACTTAAACAAAGCATGCCCCAAGGACTTCTATCCTCTGTCCCGGATAGATCAGCTGGTGGACTCTACGGCCGGCTGCGAATTAATTTGCATGCTTGACGCCTATCAAGGATATCATCAAGTGCCGCTCGCCCGGGAAGATCAAGAAAAAGTAAGCTTCGTAACGGCCGACGGTACATATTGCTATAATGTGATGCCGTTCGGATTGAAGAATGCCGGGGCCACCTATCAACGCTTGATGAACAAAGTGTTCAAGGAGCAGATCGGGCGTAATCTGGAAGTCTATGTGGACGACATTCTTATCAAATCCGTCCGAGCGGCCGATCTTTTCAAGGACATGGAAGAAACCTTCCGAACGCTGCGTAAATATGGAGTCAAGCTAAATCCCCAGAAGTGCCTGTTCGGAGCAAAAGGAGGGTGTTTCTTGGGGTACATAGTAACCGAGCGGGGAATCGAAGCAAATCCCAGCAAGGTGAAGGCTCTGCAAGACATGCCGCCCCCAAGAAATACAAGAGAAGTGCAGAGGTTGACCGGTCGGATAACTGCTTTGTCCAGATTCATCTCCAAAACCGCCGACCGGAGCCTTCCATTCTTCAAGATCCTGCGCAAGGCTACTAAGTTCCAGTGGGATGAAGAATGTGACCGAGCGTTCGGAGAATTGAAGACATATCTTAATTCTCTGCCAGTGCTAGCCAAGCCGATCGGGGGTGAGTCACTTTATATTTATTTGTCGTCAACTGAGCATGCTGTAGGCTCAGCACTTGTGAGGGCAAGCGGCGAAGAGCAGCCGGTGTATTTTCTAAGCCACATTTTAAAATATGCTGAATCTCGTTACACCGGGCTCGAGAATTGGTTCGAGCCACTCGGCGCCTTTGACCGTATTTCTTGGCTCACACCATCATTGTCCGGACGAACAGTCCACTAGGAAGAGTACTGTTAAATCCAGAGGCGTCCGGACGGCTCATCAAGTGGACGACAGAACTAAGTGAATTTGACATCCAATACCAGCCCCGCTCGGCGATCAAAGCACAATCCTTGGCTGATTTTGTGACCGAAGTGCAAAGGCCAGAGCCGGAAGCTTTGTGGAGAGTATATGTGAATGGGTCCTCCACTCGGCTCGGAAGTGGGATTGGAATATTGCTGCTCTCACCTCAAGAAGAGAAGATGCACCTATCCGTCCGGCTGGATTACAAAGCTACCAACAACGAAGCAGAGTATGAGGCCCTCATAGCCGGATTGCAGGCGGCCCGGCATGTGGGTGCCGGTCGGGTGACTCTCTATTCGGATTCACAGTTGGCCGCTCAACAACTTTCTGGCACCTTTGAAATCAACAGTGTTCGGCTTAAACTCTACGTTGAGGCCTTTGAAAAACTCAAAGCTACTTTCCGAGAGGTTCTTATACAGAAGATCCCCCGAACGGAGAACCAGGCAGCAGACGAGTTAGCCAAACTCGCGAGTTCAATAACGCCAGTTGCCATTCAGCAACCAATTGAAAAAGTACTGCTGGTGGCGCACGTCGATCGGATGCAAGGCCTCACGTTTCCAAGCGACTGGAGGACACCTATTATAGAATTTCTCCGTTCGGGCACCACACCCTCCGATGAATATGCAGCCCGGCTCCTCAGAAGAAGAGCCGGTCGGTTTACACTCATCGGAGATCAGCTTTACAAGAAAGCTTTCTCGTGCCCGTCGCTGAAATGTGTAAGCTCGGAGGACTCAGCTTACATCCTCCAGGAAGTACATCAAGGATCATGCGGGGGTCATCCGGGCGGGCGCTCGTTGGCCAAGAAGATCCTCTTGGCCGGATACTTTTGGCCAACTTTACAAACAGATGCCGCTCGGACAGTATCTACCAGAAGTATCACAACTTCTCCCACCGACCGGCCGAAGAAATGAAGGCGTCAAGCGTTTCATGCCCGTTCGACCAATGGGGAATGGATATTGTCGGTCCATTTCCGATGGCGGCCGGGCAGAGGAAATTCTTACTAGTGGCGGTAGACTATTTCTTCAAGTTGGTGGAGGCCGAGCCGCTAGCAAAGATCACTGAACAAATGGTTAAAAAATTCATCTGGCAACACATCATTTGTCGGTTCGGCATCCCTCGCCGACTAGTGTCCGACAACGGGCGGCAGTTCACAGGGAGGATGTTAGAGGATTGGTGCAAAAGCTACGGCATTGAGCAACATTTCACGTCCGTGGCCTATCCTCAGAGCAACGGTCAAGCTGAAGTGGCCAATCGGGAAATTCTCCGTATTCTGCGCGCTCGGCTCGACCATTTGGGAGGAAGTTGGCCGGATGAAGTGCCGAGCGTCTTGTGGGCTATCCGAACGACGCCAAAAGAAGGGACAGGAGTCACACCGTTCCATTTGGTATATGGCGGCGATGTCGTCATTCCGGTTGAAGTTGGCGTTGAGTCCGCTCGGATCCAGAGCTACGATGATGACAACGCCGAACGGAGAAACATGGAGCTGGATTTGGTAGAAGAGGAGAGGGCAAAGGCGTCCGTTCGACTGATGGCATACCGTCAGCGGATGAAGCAAAACTACAACCGGCGCGTCATTCCCAGGTCATTCCAGGTTGGCGATCTTGTCTGGAAGAAAGTCAAGCCGGTCGGCGAAGTCGGCAAGCTTGAAGCTCCGTGGGCAGGTCCCTTCAAAATCATCGAGAAGCTCCGCTCGGGAGCGTATTATTTGGAGGATGAGGAAGGTCGGCAACTAGATAGGCCGTGGAGCGCGAACCACCTCCAGCCTTACCGGGCGGGGTGAAAGGTGTGCCTATGTAAATCATCTTGTGTACTTTTTTCGACTGAATACTTGAAATGCAGAAACGAAAAATCAAGAGAATAAATAAGGCATCGCCAACAAAAGAACGAAGGCCCCGAGCCGCTCGGCCGGAGGTAAATGGGTCGGGCCAAGCGCTCTAAAATTGAAGGCCCCGTACCATTCGGACGGAGGTATATTATCCTAGCCAAAATGTTCGACGAAGCAGACCCTGAGCCATTCGGCCAAGAGTACGTTATCCAAGCTGGGTGAAAGGAACCAAAAGTGATAAAAAGGAGGGCAGAAAGCTTCGCCGAACGGAAGCGTCAAAATTAGCCAGAGCCGTCTAGCCCAGACGTTAAACCGTAGAGCCGCGCCGATCGACTATAAATATCCGCGCCGACGAGCACCGTCGTTAAAGATCGAGAGCCGCGCCGATCGGCTATAAATATCCGCGCCGACGAGCACCCGCGTTGAAGAACGAGAACCGCGCCGATCGGCTATAAATATCCGCTCCGACGAGCACCGCGTTAAAGATCGAGAGCCGCCACCGATCGACTATAAATATCCGCGCCGACGAGCACCGTCGTTAAAGATCGAGAGCCGCGCCGATCGGCTATAAATATCCGCGCCGACGAGCACCGTCGTTAAAGATCGAGAGCCGCGCCGATCGGCTATAAATATCCGCGCCGACGAGCACCGTCGTTAAAGATCGAGAGCCGCGCCGATCGGCTATAACGGCGCCGACGAGCACCGTTAAAGATCGAGAGCCGATCGGCTATAAATATCCGCGCCGACGAGCACCGTCGTTAAAGATCGAGAGCCGCACCGATCGGCTATAAATATCCGCGCCGACGAGCACCGTCGTTAAAGATCGAGAGCCGCGCCGATCGGCTATAAATATCCGCGCCGACGAGCACCGTCGTTAAAGATCGAGAGCTGCGCCGATCGGCTATAAATATCCGCGCCGACGAGCACCATCGTTAAAGATCGAGAACCGCGCCGATCGGCTATAAATATCCGCGCCGACGAGCACTGTCGTTAAAGATCGAGAGTCGCGCCGATCGGCCATAAATATCCGCGCCGTCGAGCTCTGACGTTAAAGATCGAGAGACGAGCCGACGTCTATAAACGTCCGAGCGGAAGGCCGACGAGCTCCGTCAAAGATCGAGTGCCGAACTCGCGACTGTGAACTTGGACGGAACTAAGGACGCCAAATAACGAGCGTTCGTAAGTACTAAATTAATTAGGTCCGATCGGCCATCGGTTTGCCAATACTTCGCATTCACTGAATGCAAACAGTACAGCCAATCGCTAAATGATTTTGAGGAAAACGAGCCAATTGATTAACCTGGTCGGTCGTCTAGTGAGAAACACGTGGAGCCTAATTGATTCTACGAATGAGCATCAAACAGAATAAAAAGGGGCAATGAAGGGCAAACCAAAAATACAAGTAAAGGAACGCAATTATGCCGAACGGCACGTACAAAAGTTTTACATTCGAAAAGCGGATGAAATACAGAAAGTACTTAGAAGAGCTCACCTCACTCCGGGTCCTCAAAATTAAAAAAGGCGTCCGGGATATCATCTATCATGGCCGCCAGGTCGGGAGCGGGAATGTGCATCCCCGCGGGAAGGTGGCCACCCTTCTTCAAGTACGCCATGGTGACCTTGACCGCCTCAGCGAAAGTTGAGGAAACGTTGCCGCCGAACTTTGCGCCGAACCGTTCCGAGCGGAGGTATTCTTGGCGCGCTGCTGCTAGGCGACTCGGCTCTCCCTCTTTATATTTTTTAAGCACCGCCCGGGAGGCGGTTAAGGAATCTTGGAGGGCCTTCAAGTCCACCTCAGCCTTTGTGTGTTCAGCCGAACGGACCTCCCGCTCGGCGTTCAGCTGGGCCTCCAGATCCTTGGATCGCTGATCTAGCGCACGGACATCTACTTTCATCTTGTCCAAATCAGCTACCGCTCGCTTCTTCTGGGCAGTAGCGCGTTTAGCATCCGCTTCGTGCTTCTTGACTTGGCCCTCTAGCCGAGCCACTTCTGTAGCCAGATCGGCGGCCTTCTTCTGTTCGGCCTCGAGGGCTTGTTTCTCCCGCTCGGCCGTGGGACCTCCCGACACTTGGAGTTTTGCCAGGAGATCCTCCAACTCGGCTAGCCGATGGCTAGTGGCGATTTGCTCAGCCCAACGCTGTAAAGGAAATAATGAAATCAGGAACCAAACAGTAACATGGCACGGGGAGAAAAATGAGCGTACCTGAGTGGCCTGCTGCATGTTGTTATCGCCCAGCTGCTTGGGCGTCATGAGGGCCACCTGAATCTGGGCGTCCTCGAAGAGCTTGGCAAGCGGACCCGTCAGGGTTACTTCGTGAACGGGGCTCGATGGCCGATCGGCGGACAATAGATATTCCTTCGATGGGAATTGGAGGGTGGTCTTGATGGTCGGGTGGCCGGCCGGCGCTTCTTCAGCCGCGGTCGCCTGACACGAAGACTCCCCTATGGTGGGAGTTTTGCCCAACCGTCGTAAGCGACGACGAGTCCGTGGAGGAGAGCCAGAGGGCTGTGCGGTAGGCGAGGTCACTGGGGTCCCGATCCGCGACGGCGTGTGACCCGGCGAAGCGACCTCGATCGGTGCCTGTGGCTCGCCCTCCTGGGTCGGCGGAAGGCTGGAGTCTCTTCGACGTTTTCGCCGAACTTCCAGTGGTGGATCCCTGACCTGAGGGACTCCCAGCTCGGCGGGGGCCGAGGAAACAGGATCCGCCTCAACCTCCGTTGAAGCGGATGGGGTAACTTCTGTCTCAGGGGCAGACTGCGCCCCCCCCCCCCTCTCCTGCATCTGCCGGGCGGCTGGGTATGAGACCCCGCTCGACGAGCTCTTTTTTGGTGGCCGCCTCAATTTCCACGACCTTCAATTTCAGATGGTCGGTAGCCTTGGAGCGCGACATGACTTCAGCTGCAGCAGAAGAAATTAAAATCAGTTAGACAAAAAAGGTGAAAGAAGTAAAGAGTCCTTACCCATGCGGTAGGGGAGGTTGGCCCGAACGGGAGATAATCCAAAAATATACAACACTCCCTTGAGAAGCAACTGGTCGATTTTGTACCGTTGACCGGACAACCAGTTTGCCGCATGAAGGTAGGCTGGACTGCTTCTGAATTTGCCGAGCTCTGGCTGGGTCGGCACAGCGGTCTGCCATTTGGTTCTAAACGCTGGCCGCTCGGGAAGTCGTATGTAGAAGAAGAACTCCTTCCAGTGTTTGTTGGAGGTCGGCATATTATCAAAAAATTTGAAGCCTATTCTACTTTGGAAAATAAAAGTGTCCAACTCGGATTGTTTGGGATAGAAGAAATAGTGGAATATCTTGGGGTCGAGTGGGATACTGTGCAGCTTAAAGAGGACGACCACCCCGCTCAGCAGCCTAAAGGAATTCGGCACAAGTTGGCCGAGCGGGATGCGAAAATAATTACAAACCTCTAAAATAAAGGGATGGGTAGGAAATCTAAGGCCGCCCTGGAATTGGTATAGAAAAAAACAAATGGTGCCGATCGGAGGGTCATGGGGCCGGTCAGTCGGGTCGGCTATAACTATTTCATGGTTATCAGGAATCTCATACGTCCGAACAAGGCGCCGAGCACCCTCCTCATCAAATCGACTCTCCATGGTCAGGTACCAAGGGCTATGAACACCCACAGCGGGTTCGGAGGAGTTTGCCATCTCGAAGAAGCAAAAAGATAGCGAGAAATCGAAGGAATGGGAACAAAAGAGGCAAAACAAGTTGGGAAGACCTTGTAAACAAAGGGAGAAGACTCACTGAGAAGGAAACGGACGGAAAGGATCACCGGTGAGATGGTAGCCGCCGAAAAACAGGAACTGGATCGTCGGAGGTCACGGCAGAGGAAGAGGCAGAAGGACAATGCGCAAGCGAATATGCGGCGAAGGAAGGAGACGGAGGCTTTATACGGCTGAGGTCGCTCGGCCTCCGCCGTCGGATGCAGGTCACGGGAGACAAGGTCATCATCCAATCGTCCATTTCAAAATGATCGGCGTCCCATCGTACGGATCATCACCGCCACGCAAGAGGAGCCACGTGGCGCTCTGTCACCAGGTGCAATTAAGGCGCCCATACCGCGCATGCTTCGGCTTAATGGAGAGGATTTGCGTGATTTTCGAGAAGATTTAGACAAGCAAACATCCACGTTGAGCGACAAGACAACCAAAATGAAGAGCCGAGCGACTGAGTTTGGCAGAAGGGCCGAACGACCCCAGGGATATTATAAGCTACGGAAAGGCGGCGACCGCCCGCTCGGACACATAGTCCAGTCAGTCGGACTCACTGCCTCCTTCGACTAGACTTGAAGGGAAGGCAAGTGATCTGGCGGTAAGAATGGGGGATCCACTTCCTGAAGGGTCTCAGCTTGAGGACAGAGGGAGGGCTGACTAAGCGGTTAATGGCCACGCCGAGCAGCTGAGTAGGTCCGAGCGGAACCAAAGATAACCCAGTCATGGGCTGGGGTTTCCGACGCCAAGGCGGGAGAACCGAATGGCCGAGCGGGGAGTCTGCCCGGTTGGGACCGAAGGGCCGAGCGGGTGGTCCGTTCGGCCAGGATAAGGGCGAGGGTACGAAGGTTAGCCGAGCGGCCTATTCGTCTGGCTCAGGATATGGGATGTCAATAACGGCATGTCTGATGATTACGCCATACACAAGGGTGCACGACGGAGGATCTTGCCGTCACATCATGGAGAGGTTGATACAGTAGCAGTATGGCCTCATGGACGTCTTTCTGACAGACCCATATCTGGGCATGGTCCTTCTGACAGACCCATACCTGGGCATGGTCAAAAGCAGGTGGTTGCTTTGATTGGCGCGCCCAGGCTTCTTCGAGAGGTATATAAGGACTCCATTTCTTCACCGGAGGTATGCAAGTCTTCATCTTGAGGCCACCCTTTTTGTTATTCCTCGCCTGACTTGAGCGTCGGAGGGCCGTCGTCGGGACACTCCTCCCGGCTCGGTTTTGTTGCAGGTTCGCCGGAGCATTCGAGGATCCAGCAGGGAGCGCCACGTGCCCAGTGTCCGTTGACTCCTGGTTCGGATAGGATCACCTATGCTATGGAAAATTCTAGGGGGAGGTAATCCTAAGTCCTAGGGGTGATAACCCTAGGCGGAAAGTCCAGTCTGTCTGGAGGATCGGTCAAACAACATGTAACTTCTTGTGAGAGGAGTAGGTGAGGATGCGTTCCCCAGTGAGGAAACAGTAGGTGTCGGTTCGATCTAGTGTTTTCGGAGGAAATCCGAAGTCAGAACCGGACAGTCCGAAGACTGTCAAAAGTTGTTTTACTTAATTAATTGTTATTTGTCTAACTCTGCTTTGCAGGAGACTAACACTTTGTTGTAGGGTTAGATTTGACCTTTATCGATCGACCGAACATCTGTATTGGTCAACCAAACCCTACTACAGCAGGATCAGATTTTCAGAGATTAGACCGAGTTCGACTAAGGGATCGGTCGACCGAACCTCGGGATCGGTCGATCGAACCGAGGATAAGTGGTGACGTGGTCGAGCCGAGTTGATCGGACTAGATGAGCTAGGGATCTATCAATTGAACGACGAGATCGGTCGACCGAACGAAGAAACTCTATCCAAGCAGCAGAACCAGAATTGGAAGGCTGACCGATTCAGGTGGGATCGGTCAACCGAACCTGGGGATCGGTCGACCAATCCGAGTCGAGTCAAGAATTGATTCCGAGATCAGGGGATCTGGATCAAGTTTGAGGAGGCTATAAAAAGGGGTCTCGACCAACACTTTAAGGCACCCGAAAATCAGACTACTTGTGCTCCTGTGTGCTGCGACGAAACGTTTCAACAACGCTCAACTGCTACGCCGACAATTGATGTTCCTTTCCAACATCTTTGTATTGTCGGTAACTTAATTTTAATATTGCAATTGTAATTGATCTTGTAAAAATTTCTCGAGCTTATAGTGATTGCCCATCAAAAACACTAGGATGCCTGCAGTTTCAAAGGACTCGACCCATGCTTCAGATAGGGGATCTAAGAGGAAACAGCCTAAGGATTTCCCCTAAGCTTTCTATCACGACCTCTGCTCGGATTATTACAACAAGAAAGAGCAACACCAAGCCTCCATGACCGAAAGTTCTCCATCCATGGATTCGAAGAAGGGGAAGGCCATAGTCGTCCGGGAGGAGCCGAAGAAGTTGCTCGATGAATTGCAAATACCTTTCTCTTTGAGGGTGCTCGAGGAGAAACTGCCGAAGGGGTATAAACCCCAAGCTATCGGAGAGTATGACAGTAGCAAGGATCCAGAAGATCACCTTCACAAATTTAGGAACGCTGCCCTGTTGCACCAGTACAGTGACGCCATTAAGTGCCGGGTGTTTCTAAACACTATATCTGGCTCGACATAAAAGTGGTTCGATGGATTGCCTGTTGGATCCATCACTTGGTTTTACTATAAGAAAAAAGCCTAACAACAACGATTTTTCACCGTTGTCGTAGCCCCTTTAGAACTATTGTTAAATGTCGTGTTGTTAAAGAGGGTGCCCAAATATAATAATTTTTAACCGTTGTCTTTAAAGGTAAAGACAACCATTTTACAATAGTAAAAAATTAGTCTTTTCCTTCGAAGACAATAGTTTTTCACCGTTGTCTTTGAGTGTGTGCCTTTAATAACAGGGCGTCCAACAACAGTTTTAAACTGCTTACAATAACGGTGAAAAATTATTGTCTTTTTTCAAATAAAAAATAAAAAAAATAATTAAAATTTAATATATAATTTTTCAATATTATAAATCATTCAAAATACTAAATTTCAAAATAAAATTTATATACAATTTTCTAATATTTGAAAATAATATCTACAATATTATGAAGAAATTTTATAAGTAACTAACAAAATGATAACTAACAACACTATTAAAACAAAGTAGAGCAACATAACACGAAATTTTCTACTTAGATGTTGGTGAAGAGACAACACTACAACTCCTAGTGCTCTTAACTTGTTAAAGTCTCTCCATTTTTTTTGACTTTTCGGCGTTCTTCCCAGTACTCTTGAGGACACCTGCTCAAATAAAGATATATAGTACAAATTAGAAATCAAATTGTACACCAGATTTTAATTGCACTGTTTAAATGTTATATAACCATAAAAACCATTTGATCTAGTCATCTAATAGAAGTGCAAAAAGTGTTACCTATATAACATAAATGGTAACCTCTTGAAACAATATAGTAGCTCTTAAATTTCTTATGAAACAGAATTTTCATTCTATGTCACTGCATACAAAGCTTCTATTATAAACCATGCAAACGTTATTTTTCCCAGTGATCAAGAAACATTAAATTTTAAAAGGGACAATCTAATGCAAATGTTCCCACACACTCCATGTAATACTAAGGAATAAGTCATACATTAAATTATAAAAGGGACCATTAAAGGAAAGAATGCCTTAAATAAAATGAATCCAAAAAGTTACCATAGGCTCTAGATTAATCCTTTAAGTTACATTAATCATGAGCTAAATCATAAGAAGAGAAGCGGAGTGACATGTTACATTAGTTGACTTTCTAATCTTTAGTTTAAGTTTCACCATTTAAAGAAACAAGTCTATTTTCTTCCTCTTGGAATCACAAGATTTATTACATCATCAAGCTAATGCATAGAATATCAATTTTGATGTTAACAACTTATAAAATATATTCGTCATCAAATTTGTGTCATCATCTTAAGAAAATCTAGAATATACTATTTTAAAGTCGTGAACACGATAAGTTTTTCACCAACTATAGTAGGAATAGCTATAATGATTACCTAAAACAACATAAATCTTTATTTTTGAAGGCATAGTAGAGACGTCAGACAACTTTTAGAAATCAATGCAACATAATCTTAAAGAATAAATATAAAAACAAACATGTAAGAATTAATACAAAATAATCAAAAATTAATGAACAATTAATTATGTTGACTTATACTAACTCAAGTCGATTTGCTGTTCACAAATTCTCCAGTACCTTACTCCTTTTATGCATTCATTTAAAAACCTCAAATTCATTCCCTTCTCATCCGATTTTTTTCTACAATCATACATGTTGAACCCCGTGGTAGTTTTGATGTGATCAACCAAGTTTAGGTTATGTCCTGCTTTGTGTTTGATCCCTGTGTCTAAGTGTGCAGGAGCTTAGAAGCGCAGGAAGTCGAGCGGAAGACGCAGCTAGCGAGAAGGACGACACGGGAAGGGAGCCGACGGGCTCTGTGCTTCCGAAGGACAAGAGAGCTGCGGAAGAGTACACCCGGTGGACGTGAAGAACATGCGTGGTGTTCGAGGGACGTAAAGCCAGGACGGAAGACTGCTCGAGGAGAAGGCCGGGAACTGGGTTATGGTGAGCTCTATTCCGGATAGCCGAAATCACCCAAAGAAGCCGAACCAGAGCAAGTAAACTGGAAGTTGACTTGTCAATGGTTCAGTCGACTGAACCTCCTGATCGGTCGACCGAGCCCCTTTCAATCAACAACCAACCGCCAATGTCACGTCAGAAGCTGACCGTTGGTAAAGCTGATCGGTCGACTGAACCTCCTGATCGGTCGACCGAACCGAAGTTAATCCAGAGACTTAGTCGAGCAAGTTAATCGGGCCAACTCAGCTGGAGACCGTTAGCCGATCGGTCGACCGAACATAAGGATCGGTCGACCGAACATAAGGATCGGTCGACCGAACCAAAGCTCGATCCTCAGAGACTGCACCTGGACGGAAGACTGGGCATGTACAGTAGGTTCGGTCGACCGAACCTGGGGATCGGTCGATCGATCCCTCTTGAGTCAAACCTGATCCCGAAGGTTCAGGTTATCTGATAAGCACTAGAACCCCTATATAAAGGAGGGTCTTGGGCAGCTTTAGCATACAACGAATGATAACGTGAATCAACTCTGTAATTACTGTTTAAGCAACCTCTATGCTCTCAAAGTGTAAAAGTCTTCTCCGCCTTGAAAGAAGGAGACTCTTTTAATGCGCCTTTCCACCGCCTTGGATTAACAACCGTCTCGGTTATAACCAAGTCAAATAGCTGAGTTATCCCCGTTTGGTTTTTTCCTTTTCTATTAATTACATTTTAGTGTTGCTTTATTTTAGAGTTGAAAAGCTTTGAGGAGGGTATAATATTTATTGCAGGCAATTCACCCTCCTCTTGCCGGTCTCCGCTGAACCAACAAGTGGTATCAGAGCCCAAAAGCCTCAGAAGGACTAACCGCTGTCTGAAGCACAAAGATCAGAACAATGGCCGGTGCGAACATTCATCCCCCGAAGTTCGACGGAGATTTCGCTACATGGAAGCGAAAAATGGAGATATTCTTTAAAACGGATTTTGATATTTTTATTACAATGAAATATAGTTTTGCAACGCCGAAAGATAAAGAAGAAAACACGTGGAGCAAGAAGGAGCAAGCCGATTTTGTCACCAACGGAAAGGCAGAATTCCACCTGCTTAGCGTGCTGCCACCACAAGAGGTAAGTCGAATTGGAAGCTACGACTCCACGAAAAACCTCTGGGAAAAATTCCTGGAGCTTCACGAAGGTACCTCGGAAGCTAAGTTAGCGAGGCGCGACATCCTCCGGAACCAGTTAACGAAGCTCCGGATGAACAATGGCGAGAAGGTAGTGCAACTCCAAGCAAGAATTAAAGAGCTGATCACGCAACTAACCAATCTTGGAGAAGAAGTAACGAATCGAGACTCGATCCGGTACGCGCTCAACGCCTTCCCCAGAACTCCAGAATGGTCGTCCTTAGTAGATGCATATTACATCTCTAAGGACTTCGAGGTAATTACTTTAGAAAATTTATTTTCTACTTTTGAACTTCACGAATCTCGAGTTGCAGAGCCCAATGGAGTAGAAAAGATTAGTCAGAACATCGCTTTGAAGGCAAGAACAAACGGTTCTGACTCCGAAGCCTCGATCGACGGATTGGAAGTGGCACTATTGGTAAGACGCTTCAATAAATTTTTTAATTCTAATAAATTTAGATCGCAGACAAAGAGGCATCAACAAAGAAAAAGAACAGTTCGGTGCTACAATTGCAACGAAGAAGGACACATCAAGGATGACTATCCAAAGTTGAAAAGCAAACAGAAAGAGAAAGGAAAGGTGAAGCACAGGAATCCAGAATCGTCCAAGCACAAGAACCTGAAGGCCACCTGGTGAGAATCTTCATCCTCCGAATCAGAACTCGAAGAATTCTCAGGATTAGCACTGATGGCCAATCATCAGCTGGAAGAAGAGTCAAGCTCAGAGATGAGCATCGATGAAGGGGGAGGAACATCAGAAGAGGAAAGCTGCAGTGAAGGAGCAGCATCACCAAGTCAGGTAAGTAAGGTACGCAATCTAACCTCGACTCAGTCTTTTCAATTTATTAAGTCTCTTTCTAAAGATTTATTCAAATTAGAAAAAGTGAATGCTGACTTAAATAAAATTTTAGATAAATTGAAATCAGAAAATGATAATTTAAAATTAGAAATTAAAAATTTGAAAACGGATGCATCCTTAAATAGATTTCCAAAATCAAAAGTAAAGTTATATGGAAAATTAAACTGGTATATAAGAAAGCATCAGGGCCAACTTAGAAGAATACTCAAAAAATATGTACCCCCTAAGTTTTTGACCAACCCTGTAGGTAGGAACATTTATTGGGTTCCAAAATCTTTACTAGTTTAAATTTCCCTTTTAGTTAAAAGCTTACAGTGAGAAAATTAAATATTGAGGTTCTTTATGGAAGCTTTGTCTAAGGAAGTGGTTGTTGCTCCAATAACCAAGAAGGCCTAGTGCCTCGCCACGACCTGGAAGCCGAAATATCGAAATAAAAATGTTTAATTAACTTTCTGATAAAAATATTAAAATTAGAATTAAATAAAGCTTTTCCTTAGAAATTCTTTAAATTTTTTAATTCTCTAGAAAAAAAATTTTTCTTGAAATTTTTACTTAGAAATTTTCTTTTGAAAAATTCTGAAAATTCATTTTAGCTTAGAAAATTTTTCAAAACTTAGAAATTTTTGAAATTAAACCTAAATCAATTTTTGAAATTTGTTTGTACCCCATTTTTGCTGTGATCAAAGGGGGAGAATAAAGATAAGTTCAGTTAGGGGGAGTTAGTTAATTTTTTTTTTAAGTATATAAATTTTCATGTTGCAATTTATTTTAAAATTACAAATTTATGCCTGAATTGTTAGTTTAGTAATTTCTTTAAATTACTATCTGTTTATTTTACCCTAACCTGAACTTGGGTTGATGCACATCAAAAATGGGGAGATTGTTGAACCCCGTGGTAGTTTTGATGTTATCAACCAAGTTTAGGTTAGGTCCTGCTTTGTGTTTGATCCCTGTGTCTAAGTGTGCAGGAGCTTAGAAGCGCAGGAAGTCGAGCGGAAGACGCAGCTAGCGAGAAGGACAGCACGGGAAGGGAGCTGACGGGCTCGGTGCGTCCAAAGGACGAGAGAGCTACGGAAGAGTACACCCGGTGGGCGTGAAGAACATACGCGGTGTTCGAGGGACGTAAAGCCGGGACGGAAGAGTACTGCTCGAGGAGAAGGCCGAGAACTGGGTTCGGGTGAACCCTATTTCGGATGGCCGAAATCACCGAAAGAAGCTGAACCAGAGCAAGTCAACTGGAAGTTGACTTATCAATGGTTCGACCGACCGAACCTCCTGATCGGTTGACCGAACCCCTTTCAATCAGCAGCCAACCGCCAATGCCACGTCAGAAGCTGACCATTGGTAAAGCTGATCGATCGATCGAACCTCCTGATCGGTCGACCGAACCGAAGTTAATCCAGAGACTTAGTCGAGCAAGTTGATCGGGCCAACTCAGCTGGATACCGTTAGCCGATCGGTCGACCGAACCAAAGCTCGATCCTCAAAGACCGAACCTGGACGGAAGACTGGGCAGGTACAGCAGGTTCGGTCGACCGAACCTGGGGATCGGTCGACCGATCCCTCTCGAGTCAAACCTGATCCCGAAGGTTCAGGTTATCTGATAAGCTCTAGAACCCCTATATAAAGGAGGGTCTTGGGCAGCTTTAGCATACAACGAATGATAACGTGAATCAACTCTGTAATTACTGTTTAAGCAACCTCTGTGCTCTCAAAGTGTAAAAGCCTTCTCCGCCTTGAAAGAAGGAGACTCTTTTAGTGCGCCTTTCCACCGCGTTGGATTAACAACCGTCTCGGTTATAACCAAGTCAAATAGCTGAGTCATCCCCGTTTGGTTTTTCCTTTTCTATTAATTACTTTTTAGTGTTGCTTTATTTTAGAGTTAAAAAGCTTTGAGGAGAGTATAATATTTATTACAGGCAATTCACCCTCCTTTTGTCGGTCTCCGCTGAACCAACCATATATAACATATGTCAATATAAAATAGAACAAATGAGATTCATTGAATTTAAATCTAAATATAAAAATTTAATAAATCTAGGAGATGTGTAAATTATAACTTTAGAAAAGGAGGTTTATCAGTTTCTCACAGTGCTCCAAAAGAAATTGAATCTCCGCTTGATAAAATTAGCTAGGTACGCACACATACACACTCATCTTCAATAGTTCTTTTCCCATCGTACATTGTTCTTCCAGGGAAAAAGAACCTGACTTGAGCGTCAGAAGATCTGTGCCGGGGACTTTTTCCTTGATTTCTGGTCTCTAACGCTCCGGGTGCTTGTCTGAGTGTGTGCAGAGTTCAGGTACCACCCTTCCTCATACTATAGACCTTAGAGTTCCACATGGGGGTTAGCTTTTGGGACGTGCGTACATAGGGTGTGTCAAAGTCGCCTCTCTGTCAATATCAACGTCATCTCTACCGGCCTCCGTCTAATTCAGATTCCGGACAAAATCAAGTACAGTTGATTCTTCTATATTCATATAACAATGGCATAGCAGTGGCGCTACGTTCCGCCAGAGAAATTAAAGTAGATACAACGGTTCCATGGATTTTCCATGCGAAGAGGATGTGAGAGTGACATAGGAGAAGTGACCAAGAAATAGCTTTTGCTTGCCAATTCGACGACGGCAACGTCATTATCCGAGGCCTTTAGAGAGGGCAGCTCCGGCGTCTGGTTGCGAGGCCTGTGGCCTGTGACGGTGACGGCGACGTCTCCGCTATCAGCGCTTGCAACCTTCCAAATGTGGAATTTGTGGATGGCGAGAAATCTCACAGCGGTTGCAACCTTCCAAACGTGGCACTGTGGATGGAGTACCCAAGCTCTGCGGCCATGGTCACTCGATGGGACAACACATTCTTGCCGCGGTATTCATGATGATTAGCAGCCATGAACGACTTAAGAGTATGCATAACTAATCGTATTGTTGAGAGATATTTACGTTGTCGCTTTCACATTGAAAGATAGACGATGCGGTCTAATTCTTAAAAATTACATGCTTACGCAGATGTAGTTGACTCATTGACGTAGAAGATGTGATAATGCTCATGTCAAGTCTTATTTCGCGACGAGGTAAAAGAGGTAAATGAGCCCTTAAGAAGGCTGTTTAGATTCTCTATAGGGATATTAAAAAAATTGAAAAAATGAAAATCGGAATCAATAGTTTACCTATTCTGATTGACCGATTTATCGGCTTTAACCGGTTCTAGTTAATCAGTTTTTATCAGTTAATCAATCTGATTTTTCGTTTAGTATTTTTTTTAAACCAATTTAATCGGTAAATCTATTAATCTGGGGCTAACAAGTGATAAACCAATTTTATAAATATTTAAAAATACATTAACAGTCCAACACACACGTTACACATCAAGCATTCTCTTTATCTAACACAAATTCAAGATTTCTAAATTCTAAAGGATTGCAAAATGGGTTCTTCATGCTTCTACACTAGTTTCATATAAGGATGTAGTTGGGCTTTAGTCCACTTAGCTGGATTGAGCTTTAGTCCACTTAGTGGCATTTACCAGACCTATCAATTCTCAGTTGGAACCGATAGAACTGGTAATAATACGGTCAGTTAATCGGTTGTTTATAAAATACGATTAACCAAAATTAATTAGAATTGATAAATTGATAAATTAATAAATCGGTTAACCGACCGGTTGAACAAGCCTAAATCTCAAGTTCCTTACCTCTAATCTTTTCTTGATCTCTTATACATGCCCTTTAGAAAATCAGAACTAAATAGGATGATTATTCACTTAAACTTTGCCCATTAATATAAATCTATTCCTTCAGCAAGTTTTTATTGTGCTTTTAAAAAGTAGACAAAAAAAAAAAGAAGAAAGACTGGGGGTGTCAATTCGGATGAGTTAGGTGGATTCAAGTCGTGTGGAAGATCAATTATTATAAAAAATTTCAATCCGATGTTGATCTAAATCGAATTCAATTCGAAAATCCAAATCCAAATTTGAACCCGGATAACACAACAAACCTGAATAACCAACTAGAATTGAAAAACAATATTTTCCCTATATATATTTTTTATTTTTATCTCAATCTTTCATTATTATAATAATAATATTTATTATTTAGATATAAAGCATTTTAATTTTTAAAATAAAATTTTATTTAATCTCAATTTTTTTTAAAATTTTATATTAAAGTTAATTCAAATCAACCCAAATTCAACCTGATCCAAATCTAAATCATCCTAAAAACTTCCACGTGAATCCGATCTGAATCTGAAAACTCCGAATCCAAACTCGACTTTTTTGGATCGATTCAGATCGAATTAGTGGGTTGAGTTTATTTTTGACACCCCTAAGAGAGACTATAAAATTAGCTCATTTTTCTGATTGATAGTGAAGATGATGAGAAATGTCCTCACAAGTAGGAGTCGTTGGCATTTGCATGTAGGATAAGTATTTGGTTAAAATAAAATCGAACTGAATTAATCGAAATTGAATAAATTAAGATTTTTTGAAAAACTAAGGGTGCGTTTGGTTTGCCCCGTTTTCATTTTTATTTTCATTTTCTGAAAAAACGCGCGTTTTTTATTTTTTAGAAAATAACTTTTCCGCGTTTTTCGTTTTCTTAGAAAACGTCTCTCATTTCTTAAAAATGAACGTGGAAAATACAAACCAAACACGTTTTTCATTTTCTCAGAAAATGAAAATAGAAAACAGCGTGGAAAACACAAACCAAACGCCCCCTAAACCCATATAATATTAAATAATTTAGTTAAAAACCGAATTAACCTATTTTTTTAAATAATAGTAGATTTAATCATAACAAAAATAGAATTTTTTTAATAATTACCTAATCACGTGGGAGATTTAACCATTCATTTTTTTTTTTTTCATATTTTGAGTTAAATAAGGAATTTAAAAATTGAAACTAAATTAACGAAAAAAAATAACTTTTTGAAAAAAAAACTAAAATACTGTAATAACTAAATCTAATTTTTAAATTCGGTTGGTTCAATCATTTTATTTAATTTAATCGAATTTTAACTCACCCTTATTTACATATGGTATTACTATAATAAATTATGAAATTAATTCTTAGTATGTGTGAAATACATCGTGGGTCACTTGACCTATACAAATAAGGCCATTGTGTTGAGTAAAGTTCTTATGATTTACTTTCTTTCCAAATCGTATGAGACAGTCTTAAACGGAATCCCGGGATGACGATTATCATTTTTTTTCCGCTGCAAGTAAGATGATGAGAAAGTGAAAAAGAGATTAGGATCATAATCTATATCTCCTTATAATGTGCTGAGTTCTACTAAGCAAACTCAGATGGCTTGGAGGATTCGGTCTAACGACTTGATAACTCAGTAGATTAACCCAGCCTGATGATTGACTCAGCTTAGACTAGGTAGGTAGGTCAGTTTAACTTGACTGCTGAGGAGATCGGTCAAATGTGACCCTAATAATAACTCGATAAAATGATCAAACTAGTTCAGAATGGGACCACGTAGGCAAGTCTTGCTAACCTGGAAATAGTCAAATATATCGAAAATACATTAGTATTTATATATTTTTTCCAATACTTTTTATTGTTTATGGTAAATTTATAAATGACCTTTCCATAATAATATTTTTTTCTTGCACAAGTATAAGTAACTAGGTTAAATCTTTTAGAAGCCAATTCATCAACTAATAATGGATGATGTATTTTATGAATAAATTATACTAAAATTAAATTTTCAAATTGAATGATAATCTGATGTGAGCTACTAATTTAATAGAAGAAAAAACCATGAATAATCCTGATTTGATCTGGATTAATTAACGATTAAATGACAGCAGAAGCTTATATGTGAACGTAATTAAAACTTGAAAAGTGCTAAAATTAACTGACTATTAATTGGGACTGGGATAATGACCCTTTAAATTGGGTCTCAAATAGGAAGCACGAATCTGAATACCAGGCTGACAGCCCACAAGAGTCTAGAATCTAGTGGAGTGGAGTGGATTAAAGGGGGTCAGATTTATTATAATGGAGGGTTGATTAATTTTCGACTAGCATATATCTTTGGAAAAAAAAATCTTTTTTATTCCCTAATCATTTGACTATCAGTTATAAATATTGAAAGATGATTAGTGCAATCATTTCTTAAATTAAGGTTGACTAATTTAAATAAATTCAAGTGAATTTGAACTTAAGTTTCGATATTTGGACAATGTATTATGGATAATATATTTGGACAATATGTGAGCAAGGCCAAATAAGTTAAGGAGGACCGGTACTTGACTTATAAAGTCCTACCTGGAGGTTAGGCAAGGCAAGTCCTAACTCAAGGATTAAGCAAAGAGAAAGTCCAAGTAGATCAAGAAGGATCACACGTTGACAAAGGAAAATCCTAATTGCAGTTAGGCAAAGGGAAGTTTAAGTGAGTCAAGGAAGACCGCATGTTGGCAAGAAAAGTTCTAACTGTGGTTAGGTAAAGAAAAGTCCAAGTGGGTCAAGAAAGACCGCACGTTAGCAAGGAAAGTATAAGTGGGTCAAGAAGGACCGTACATTGGCAAGAAAAGTCATAACTATGGTTAGACAAGCAAAGTCCAAGTGGATCAAGGAGGATCAAATTTTGGGAAAGCCCTAACTGTAGTTAGACAAAGAGAAGTCCAAGTGGATCAATGAGGATTGTACATTGGTAAGATAAACTCCTAATTATAGTTAGGAAAGAGGAAAATCTAAGTGAGTCAAAGAGGTCCGTATTTGGTGATCGAAAGTCCAACGGGAAGCTGACAAGTCTAAGTGCGTCAAAAGGTGAATCAGACACTTGGTGGAGAAGTTCTAATACGTCACGGTTGACTTGAGGTTGGGTAAGAGAACCTGAGACTTGGATTAAGCAAGTTAGGATTGGAAAATCGATCAAGTCAATTGAGTGACATGTCTATCGATAAGTGGATCGATTGACCGCACTTCTCCACAATGCAGAGGTGTTCTCAATCAATCCACTGATTGATTGAGAGCTCTGCCAATCGATTAGTGGATTGATTGAGTGCACTTCTTCGTGACGCACAGTGGTATTTCCAATCGATCATGTGATCGATTGAGTTGCGCTAATTGATCAGGTGATTGATTGAGTTGCGCCAATTGATCAGGTGATTGATTGAGCTGAGCCAGGTAATCGATTGGCCGTGTTTCCATTGTGACAAACAACAACCTCTTGATCGATCCGCTGATCAATTAAGAGGAGTTTTTCGCAAAGCACAATAGCTTCCTCATGAGAGCGTGATGTAATCAATTGGGAGAACTCGTGAGTGAATAGTGGGGTTCGTAATCAATTGAGTGATCGATTAAAAAGACCCATGATCTATTAGCTAATTGATTAAGTGACAAAGAAAATAGTCGTTGCGAAGTTCGGACGGCTAGATGCGCTTGAATCTAATGTGACAATCGATTGGGGGTAAAGTCAATTAATTGGGAGCCCTAATCCGCGGGATATAAAGACGTCGACAAAAATTCAAACAAAGTCTTCTCTTCTCTAATTCTTTTCGCCAATTCTTAAAGGTTCTTAGTTTCTAAGCATCAATAGGCAATCCACAGCAACAAGAGATCAAGAGCGAAAATTCCTCAATGCAGTATTTATTTTGTTGTTGTTGTTGTATCTTTTGTTGTATTTCTTATGTATTCTTGTGTTAGAGTTTGTACGAGGCTTTTCTACCTCCTAGAATGAGGATTTAATAATGTATTATGAGTGAGAAGAGTGACCCTTATATTAGTCATGAAGAGGTGAATACCAAGTAAAATCAAGAGTATTAGCATTGTAAATCATTGCTTCAAGTTTCCGCTCCAATAAATCATCAACGAAGCAATTGGAGCTAATCACTTCTCTCTATCTCATCGGAATATCCTAACAAATGTTATTAGAGCGAGACCACTTTTCTTTGGACTAATCGCTGAGAGAGCAACTAGCTAGAGGAAGCAGAAGATATTGAAACTTGAAGCCCTAATTTCAAAGTTAAGAAATTATCATCAAAAGAGCTCAAGTTCAAAAATAGAGTTTAGAGACAAATTCGGATATGATATCCGAGCACTTCCATTGTTCAGAATTGGAAGCTTCGACCTTTGGAAATCAAAGGTTGAAAATTTTCTTATGATGGAGATAGAGTAATGGTTTGCTCTAATGAAGGGATTTTAAACTCTAATTGATGGAAAAGGGAAGCTTCTCAAGAAAAAGAGATGGATCGAGGAAGCAAGTCAAGAGATGCGAGACCAACGAGAAGATAACCAAATTATTAGTTAATTTAGTGCCAAGCACCACCTTGTGCAAAATTGGGGAATATCATAATGCCAAGGAGCTATAGAGCAAATTGGCAAAACTTCATGAAGACACATCCTCAACGGAACGCAACAATGAAAGCAAAGAGGGAAACTCATTATTTCATATGCATGAGGATTCGGAGGTTAAGAGATGTTCAACATCTGAAAAGGAATTTGAAGAAGCATCCACCTCAAGGATTGAGGGGGAGCATAGACCATTGACGTCAGCACAAAAAGAAGTATCATCATCATCTGAAGTTAAAGAGAAAGAAGAAAATGTTACCTCTATGAGTACAAATTGTGAAGGTATATCAATTTCATGCATTAAAAATAAAGATTATATTATTTGTTTTGAGTGTGGAGAAAAATAGTACTATAAGAGCAAGTGTCCTAAATTGGAGAGGAAAAATGCTCAAATGGCTCTCAAGATGAAGGAGAAGTTAAAGAAGATCGACCCCATGGTATGCAAGTAGCACATTGTCTGCTTTTCTTGCAATCAAAATAGGCATTACTAAAACTAATGTCCAAGAGGAAGAGATCAGACCAAAAATAATGGAGAAAGCTCAAGTTGAGATGGAGCTTTCAAGAATAACACTACAGTATCATTAGTTAATGGCATTTCTCTGTGTCATGATAAAGAGCATGGTAGATCTAAATTTTATCATTTTAATACTTTTTATCATAAAAATAGAAAGCATGAAAAACCTAGGGTTAATGATAAATCATTTCATAATAGAACTATCTCATCTAAGGTTAGGAAGGTAGATAACAATTTGGTCACATAGCTTCACTCATTAGGATTTTTACCTAGCTTCACACACTAGGATTTTCTTCTGCCTAGCTTCACTCACCAGGACTTTCACATTGTCCGACTTCACTTACCGGGACTTTCACCTGGCTTCACTCACCAAGACTTCTAACTGCCTAACCTCTAGTTAGGACTTTCCTAGTCAAGTATCCGATCAGCCTTGACCTACTTGACTCTTTTTCACACCAATCTGGTCAAACCCTGACCAGAGGGGAATTGCACTAGCAATCTTCCCAATTGGACGATTGCACCTGCAATCTCCACGTATTGTCAAACATCGAAATCCAAACATCAAGACTCAGGCTTGAGCCAACTCAAGTCTAGTCAACCTGATCAATCTTGACCTAGGGGATATTGCACCAACAACACGTTGGTAAAGGAAAGCCTTAATTGAGGTTAGGCAAAGGGAAGTCCTATTGGGGTATACCTAATGCAATATGTGCTTAACACATTTCGAAAACATACAGCGGAAGCAAAAATATGATAATAAACTATTTTATTACAACACACGTATGGAGGATACAACTCACGCAGATATAGTCATAAAAATTAAAACTTAAGAATAATAATTATTCTAGGCGTACCTTACGGATAAACTGTAAAGGAAATGACATCAACTTTAGCGGCATCCACGAACCTCACCTCTATTCATATCCATACCGAGTTTTTCAAGATAATTTCGGTGAGTAACAAGGTTCACCTCCGATTGATACTAGCCAAGCGTGGAGGCGATATGATCCAAGAGAAGAAAGAAGAAGAGAAAGCTTGAGGAAGAAGAATTTCTTCCTCTTGGCTTTTAGTGGGCAGCAGTAGAGAGAGGAGAGGAGAGAGAGGGAGGCTAGGTTTTCCAAAAACCTATACCAATAAATAATGAAATTCTCTTACAAATTATTCCCTACTATATTATTATATAGTTTTTCTTGATCAGTTGGATTAAAAAGTCTAAACACGACCTAAATTTCTTAAGTTCACAAATAAACCAATTTGGTTTAAACCAAACTAATTTGATTCATTATTCTATAAGAAATGTGGCACATCCGCTCTTCCGTTCTGACAAAATATCTTCCATATTTACCCTTTGTCTAGTCCAATCAAACATCTTATCTCTTAATCTGAAAATCAAATTTTTAAACTTGTTTTATGTCTTTTAAATACTCGTAGTGCATGTGATCCAATATGTTCCCAGTTTATCTTGGTCATCTATAATTAACTATTTAATTATGGATTGATCATGAGTGACACCTAATAGTACATCATGTTCCTCAATTAACCAAAAAATCACAGTTGATTTCAGAATTAGTTCTGAATCCTTCAATAGCTATACTGAGTCGTGCATTGTTCCTTTCACTTATCTTATACCCACTTAGTGTAGGATATGGTCTATGTGTCTGTCACCACTAGACTGACCACGTCACACCTAACTCAAGTAATACTTCATTATCGTCCTATGGATTCAAATTACTCCTACATGTATCTAAGAGTCTCATACTCTTAACATGTGATGTTTTGCAAAGACTTTGAGTAAAAATCTTAACAAGTGAGAATAGGGTATACGTCTCCTCGTAAAGAGCGGTAAATCCTCCGTGGGCTATCCAAATACTCTCGGACAATTCGACTTATATCCAATCATCCCGGATTCATATCTCCAAGGATATGCTTTGCTTAAGATGTCAAAATATAAGCCTCCATGACCAAGGTGACTTTAATACCTCAAGTTGAAGGAAACTTACACTCAAATTATAGTAAGTACTTTATGAACATATCCATATATGTAAAGAATCATATGAAGCCTTATAGCAGGTCACTCCAATGAACTAGTTATTATAACTAACATCTACATTTAATCTCAACATCTCAATATTTCCAACTAGTGAGTAACAGTTGCTTGGTTAAACCAAGGAGTATAACTCGTGCTAGTCTCACAGAATTGATGATGTCCAAATATATCAATTCACTGACTAGGGAATGTTTCAATACATTCATAATTATACATATAGAGACTCTCACTAGTTGTGATCCAATAACAAACTCTCTCATACTATGAGTTGTATTGCGGACATTCAGTAAATGAGTTTAATACTACTCAAATACTTAAGTAAAATGCACTCAAATAATGAATCTATATTTATCAAAATAAATAGTACAAATCATAAGGCAATTGCCTTAGGACAGCTCTCAAACATAACAAGTCCAAGTGGATTAAGGAGGACTACACGTTGGCAAGGAAAGTTCTAACTGCGGTTAGGCAAAGAAAAGTGTAAGTTGGTCAAGGAGGACCGCACGTTAGTAAGGAAAGTCCAAGTGGGTCAAGGAGGACGGCACATTGACAAGTAAAGTCCTAACTGTGGTTAGACCAGCAAAATCTAAGTGAATCAAGGACGATCGTATGTTGGAAAATGAAAGCCTAACTACGGTAAGGTAAAGGGAATTTCAAGTGGGCCAAGGAGAACCGTACATTGACAAGGTAAAGTCCTAACTGCAGTTAAGTAAAAGGAAAATCTAAGTGGGTTAAGGAGGTTTGAATTTGGTCATCAAAAGTCCAATGGGAAGTTGGCAAAATCTAAGTAGGTTAAAAGATTGAACGGACACTTGGTGGAGAAGTCCCAATAGGTCACAGTTGACCGGAAGTTGGGCAAGGACTTGGGCTAAGCAAGTTAGGGTTAAGGAATCGATCAAGTGATTGATTGAGTGTCGTGCCAATCGATCAGTGGATCGATTGACCGCACTTCTTGACGATGCAAAGACATTCTCAATTGATCCACTGATCAATTGAGAGTTGCGCCAATCGATCAATGGATTACTTGAGCGCACTTCTCCATGACACATAGTGGCGTTCCCAATTGATCATGTGATCAATTGAGCTATTGGGTGCGTTTTCATTGTGACAAACATGAACCTCTTAATTGATCAGTTGATCGATTAAGAGGAGTTTTTTGTGAAGCACAATAGCTTGCTCGTGAGAGCATGATTGATTGGGAGAACTCACGAGTAAACAGTGGGCTTTGTAATCGATTGAGTGATCGATTAAGAAGGCCCGTAATCGATTAGCTAATTGATTAAGTGATGAAAAAAAGATCCATTGTGAGGTTTGGACGGTTGGATATGCTTGGATCTAACATGGAAATTGATTGGGGATAAGGCCAATCGATTGAGAGCTCTAATCCGCGAAATATAAAGACAATGATGAAGATTCAAATGAAGTCTTCTCTTCTCCAATTCTTTCTGCTAGTTCTGGAAGGTTTTTGGAACAAAGTGCTGCTGCATTTTCAAGCATCAAAAAGTGATCCACAGCAACAAAGAAATCAAGAGCAAAGGTTCCTTATTGTAGTATTCGTTTCATTGTTCTTATTATATCTTTTGTTGTATTTCTCGTGTATTCTCATGTTAGAGTTTGTATGATGTTTCTCTGGCTTCTAAAAGGAGGATTTCATAGTGTACTGCGAGTGAAAAGAGTAGGCCCTTGGATTTGTCGCCTTAAGGAGGTGGATACTAAGTAAAATCAAGGATGTTAATATTATGGAGTTATTGCTTCAATTTTCTACTGTAACAAATTAACGAAACGATTGAAATTAATCACCCTCAGCTCACTAGAGTATCTTAATAATAAATTAACTTTATAATTTATCTTCTTCGTATAATTTGGAGATGAATTACGAGAGACGTCCAGAAGGTAATCATAACGAGACTACGAGAGTCCAGAATTGATTTATAAGTCTAACTCTCGTTTACTTGTGAAGTTATTTGAGGACGGAAATAAAAATTGAAACGAATGACTGACGGTGAAATTTTTTTCATTATTTATTTTGTGAGAAAGAATGAATTATTTATTCGTTTCTTTATTTACTTGATAGAGGGGTGATAGCTGTACATAAGAGACAAAAGTAAAGTCAAAAGTAAATTGAGCTAATGGTCAAAGTCAAGAAGAAATTAGTTCGAATCAAATGACTGGGTCAGGTCTGACCGAGTTCAAGATGAGTCTAACTGAATTATGATTAAGTTAGATAGAACTCCGACCATATCAATCCCCCAGACAATCTCAAGTCAATTTAATCCAAGTTATATCTAATTGTGATTTAATTAATTGGTAATGAAAGAAAGGGTGTGTCCTTTGACGTTGAGGATCATCATTTCACTTTATATCTAAACGTAACAAATGACAATATGCAAGCACGCAATTTAACAATTTTACTTTTCTCCAATTTCTTTATATTTTTGTTTTATTTCTAGTATACTCTCAAGTTAAAATTTATACAAGATTTCTCTATCTTTTAAAATTCCGGCTTGAAAATCATCGAGCGGCGACGTTAAATTCTAGAGTCGAACCGACGACTATAAAAATCCTGACTTGAAGACCGTCGAGCGGCGACGTTAAACTCTAGAGTCGAACCGGCGACTATAAAAATCCCAGCTTGAAGACCGTCGAGCGGCGACGTTAAACTCTAGAGTCGAACCGGTGACTATAAAAACCCCGGCCTGAAGACCGTCAAGTGGCGACGTTAAACTCTAGAGTCGAACCGGTGATTATAAAAACCCCGGCTTGAAGGCCGTCGAGCAGCGACGTTAAACCCCCCCCCCCCCCGTCTTCACGGACCAGCTCATCGGATATTCTTTCTCCCCCGTTCGGGGTCGAACTTATTAGAGCAGCTATTCCCCCGTTCGGGGTCGAGCTATCAGATATCTTATCTCCCTCGTTCAGGGTCGTGTGACCGTCACTGGTCTCGGACCAGCTTCAGTTATTTCATCTCCCCCGTTCGGGGTTGAGCGATTATTACTAGTCTCGGACCAGCTTATCAGTTATTTCATCTCCCCCATTCGGGGTCGAGCGATTATTACTGGTCTCGGACCAGCTTATCAGTTATTTCATCTCCCCCGTTCGGGGTCGAGCGATTATTACTGGTCTCGAACCAGCTTATCAGTTATTTCATCTCCCCCGTTCGGGGTCAAGCTCATCAAAGCAATTATCTCCCCTGTTCAGGGTCGAGCTTATCAGATATATTCTATCTCCCCCATTCGGGGTTGAGCAGCCTTTGTTGGAACCCCAAGGTGTTTTGATGTGATCAAACAAGCTAAGTTAGGTCCTGCGTTTGTTTAACCCTTGTGTCTAAGTGTGCAGGAGCTTAGGAACACAGGAAGTCGAGCGGAAGACGCGGATAGCGAGAAGGACGGCACGGGAGAGAGCCGACGGGCTCGATGCGTCCGAAGGACGAGGTGACCGCGGAAGAGTACACCGGTGGACGAGAAGAACGTGCGCGGCGTTCGAGAGACGAGAAACCAGGAAGGAAGGCTGCTCGAGGAGAAGGCTGGAACATGGGTTCGGGTGAGCCCTATTACGGATGGCCGAGATCACCCAAGCTAGTGGAGCCGGAACAGAAGACCCGGACCGAGACGAGCTGAACTGAAGCGGAGCGACCGGACGGAAAAAGTCAACTAGAGTTGACTTTTGGGGTCCGGGGTGCCTGGAACCCTCCGGGGCGCCCGGACCGAAGTTTTTGACCAGATCGAGTCAAACTCGATCTGAACGTTGGGGGATAAAGTTTTATCCCCCCAGGGCGCTCGGAACCCCTTCGGGGCGCCCCGACCAGTGCTATAAATATAGCACTGGTTTGCACAGATCTTTTAACTCACTTGTAATCAATTCTTTCTGTGCTTTCAGTTGTGTTCTTTTCATTTGTGCTGTCAACGTTGTAAAGAGGCTTCTCCACCCAGAGGAGATCATAGTGCGCTTACTTTCCTTGGATTAGCAATCCTCTGATTGCAAACCAAGTAAATCTCTGGTGTATGATTTCTTTACTTAGTCTCTACTTTTTATTACAAGTGTTTATGATATAGTTGAAATCCGAGAAAGGTTCGAGTTTTATTTTGTAGGGCAATTCACCCCTCCCCTCTTGCCAGCCTTCAAAGGGACCAACAAGTGGTATCAGAGCCATGTCGCTTCAGGAGGACTAACCGCCGATCGAAGCAACAAGATGGCCGGACCAAGCATCGTCCCACCAAAATTCGAGGGGAACTTCGCAGACTGGAAGCGTCGTATGGAGGTATTCCTAAGAACTGATTTTGAAATTCGGTTTATAATGAAGTATGGTTTTTTAGCTCCGACGAATCAAGATGGAAAAGAAAAAGAAGAGAGCAATTGGACAAAGAACGAGCAGAGTGAATATGTAGCAAATAGCCGTGCGGAATATCACCTGCTGAGTGTGTTACCACCTCAAGAGGTCAACCGCATCGGAAGCTATTCATCTGCTAAAGAACTCTGGGAGAAGTTCCTGGAACTCCATGAAGGCACGTCTGAAGCGAAGCTCGCGAGAAGAGACATCCTCCGGAACAAGTTGATAAACATTCGTCTGGAAAAATGTGAGAATGTACCAAATCTACACGCAAAGGTAAAAGAACTGATTACTGATCTCGAGAACCTCGGAGAAACGGTAACAAATCGGGACAGCATACGCTACGCACTCAACGCGTTTCCAAGAACTCCGGAGTGGACGTCAATCATCGACGCCTACTACATCTCAAAGGACCTGGAGGTAAGTACATTAGAGGAATGCTTTTCTATCCTTGAATTACACGAAACTAGATGTGCAGAGATATCAAAGGACACAACCCAGACTATGGCGCTGAACGCAACTAACAAGGATGAACCCGAGTCAGACTCCGAAGACGATCAAGAAGCGTACATGGTAAGAAACTTTAAAAAGTTTTTTAGATCTAATAAATTTAAAATGCAGAATAAAAAGAATCAAAAAGGTAGAAGAAAGGTACGGTGCTACCAGTGTCAGAAGGAGGGACACCTAAGGGAAGACTGCCCAGAACTCAAGAAGGTCAAAATGAAGACACCCAAGAAACACAACCTAAAAGCAACTTGGGACGACACTTCTTCATCCGAATCAGAAGCTCAAGAATATGCCGGGATAGCACTGATGGCAAGCTACGAAGGACAAAGTACATCAGAACACAACATCGATGAAGGGGGAGCGACCTTAGATGAAAGTAGCGAAGCAGGGGGAGATTCAAGCTTCAAGTCTGATATGGTAAGTAAGGTATGCCTCTTACCCCCTGATGAACTTTACTTTGGTATCAAAGCTATGACTAAATCCATGTATAAATTAGAAAATAAAAATGCCAAATTAGAAAATGAAATTCTAGAAACAAAGAGAATTTTGGCAAAATCATGTCTTATAGAGGATTTTGAAAAATTGAAAATTGAAAATGAAAAACTAAAAGAAGAAATAGAAAGATTGAAAAAATCTAATGGTTCAAATATTTCTACTTTTAGAAATTATAGAGGTTTAAATTGGTATTAAAGATTTCATCAAAGTCAAATTAGAAATATATCAAAAATCTATATACCTAGGAAATACTTGGTTAATCCTATAGGTAGGAACCTCTACTGGGTTCCAAAAACCTGTTTAAATTAAAAATTAAAGTCAGACTTAGCATTTTCAGCAAGGAAATTAAACAACTAATTTCTTTATGAGGCTTTGTCTAAGGAAGTGGTTGTTGCTCCAATAACCAAGAAGACCTAGTGCCTCGCCACGACCTGGAAGCCAAGTATCGAAATGAAAAGTTTAATTGACTAACTGAAAAAGTATTAATTTTAATTACTTAATGCTTTAAAAGAGTTATTCAATTTGTGTTAGAAAATATTTTTTTTAAAAAAAAAATTCTTAGAAATTTTTATAAAAATTGAGTTAGAAATATTTTATGAAAGTTATCTTAGAATTTTTTATGATAATATTGCCTTATAATTTTTCTTAAAATTGACTTAGAATTGTTTCTTATGAATATTAACTTAGATTTTTTTTTAATTAGAAATATTTTTTTTGGGAATGTTAAGATAAATTTCAAACTTAAAATTTTTTTTAACACTTATGATTGTTTTTATCTGAAAAATGTTTTACTTAAATTTTTTTTTGAAAGAAAAATTATGAAGAGTGTATTTACTTAGACATTTTTTTTACACTCAAAGTTTTGTTTGAATTTACCTTAGACTTGTTTATAACCCCAATTTTTATGTGATCAAAGGGGGAGAAGTATGTTAAGTCTAGGGGGAGGTAATATAATTTTTCATTTGAAAAATATTTAGACTTATTTGAATATAAATTGTTTTTATTGCATGTGTTTACCCAAACTTAACTTGGGTTGCTCACATAAAAAAGGGGGAGATTGTTGGAACCCCAAGGTGTTTTGATGTGATCAAACAAGCTAAGTTAGGTCCTGTGTTTGTTTAACTCTTGTGTCTAAGTGTGCAGGAGCTTAGGAACACAGGAAGTCGAGCGGAAGACGCGGCTAGCGAGAAGGACGGCACGGGAGAGAGCCGACGGGCTCGGTGCATCCGAGGGACGAGGTGACCGCGGAAGAGTACACCGGTGGACGAGAAGAACGTGCGCGACGTTCGAGGGACGAGAAACCGGGAAGGAAGGCTGCTCGAGGAGAAGGCCGGAACATGGGTTCGGGTGAGCCCTATTCCGGATGGCTAAGATCACCCAAGCTAGTGGAGCCGGAACAGAAGACCCGGACCGAGACGAGCTGAACTGAAGAGGAGCGACCGGACAGAAAAAGTCAACCAGAGTTGACTTTTGGGGTCCGGGGCGCCCGGACCGAAGTTTTTGACCAGATCGAGTCAAACTCGATTTGAACGTTGGGGGATAAAGTTTTATCCCCCCAGGGCGCTCGGAACCCCTTCGGGGCGCCCCGACCAGTGCTATAAATATAGCACTGGTTTGCACAGATCTTTTAACTCACTTGTAATCAATTCTTTCTGTGCTTTCAGTTGTGTTCTTTTCATTTGTGCTGTCAACATTGTAAAGAGACTTCTCCGCCCAGAGGAGATCATAGTGCGCTTACTTTCCTTGGATTAGCAATCCTCTAATTGCAAACCAAGTAAATCTCTGGTGTATGATTTCTTTACTTAGTCTCTACTTTTTATTACAAATGTTTATGATATAGTTGAAATCCGGAAAGATTCGAGTTTTATTTGGTAGGGCAATTCACCCCTCCCCTCTTGCCGGCCTTCAAAGGGACCAACAGCCTTCACTGGTCTCGGACCAGCTTCGGATATTGTATCTCCCCCGTTCGGGGTCGAATGATCGTCACTGGTCTCGGACCAGCTTCGGATATTGTATCTCCCCCGTGCGGGGTCGAGTGGTCATCGCTGGGCTCAGGTCAACTTATCAGATCTCTTATCTCACCCGCTCGGGGTCGAATATCTTTAATGATCGTGGGCGACAGTAGGTCCAATGGTTTCGGACCAGGATATCTCACGGGCTCTATGCCCGCTCGACTAAAGACTTTTGTGTCTGTGCACCTCTATTTCCCAGGCTACGCTTCCGTTCAATTCACGGGTGATGCGTCCGCTCAGCATCGTCCGCCCGACATCTATTCACCCGATCGACATTCTTCCGATCGCCCGATCGGCATCTTCGTGATCGCACGTTCGACATCGTCCACCCGACATCTATTCAGCCGATCGACATCCTTCCGACCGCCTGATCAGCCTCTTCGCGATCGCACGCTCGGCAATCACTCGCGTACCAGTATACAACGAGTTCAGCGATTTGACTTTAATATCGAGAGCGGTTCAGCCCTTTTCGATAGACTGTCCAGTCAGTCGAACTAGCGCCTCCTTCGGCTAGACTTGAAGGGGGGGCTTGTAATGTGGATATAACCTTGGGGGCTTGGGAGGAATTAAGAAGAAAGAGGAGGTCATTTTTGTCATTTCGAAGGATGAGGGCTTTAGGGTTAACAGTTCTTATAAGCACTGCTCACCAACCGATTCGAGGGGGGGGGGGGTTCTGAGGGGTGTGTTTCCACCGTCGCTAGGGATAAACAGAGGAGGGCTTTTTTCTCTGACGCCGCCACCGAAAAACACCGAGAGTCACCACCATCGCTTGAGTTTGTCGGCACACTGCTGGTCTCTCTGGGCCGACGCCACTGCATCGCCTCCGCCTCACACCAGTCACGCAGCCCCCTGGCAAGCCGCCTCTGGCAACCGCCGACATCGGCGATGAGCATCGCGACCGCCTCCCCCAGTGTGCGTTGTGGCAGCCTCCTGCGGCGACGCGGCGTCGCCGCCGGTTGGTCTCCGTCTCCAACGGGCCTCCGCTACTAGCGATCGCCATCGCCTCTTCCGGCACCTGCCACCACTCCCTCTGGCGCTTGCCGCAGCTCACAGCGCCTGCCACCGCTCCCTCCGGCGCTCGCTGCAGCTCATAGCACCTGCCACTGCTCCCTCCGACACTCGTTGCGGTCCACAGTGACTGCCGCCGCTCCTTCCGGCACCCACCGCAGCTTATAGTGGCTGCTAGTGCGGCTGCCGACGCCTCCGGACAGCCTCCTCCGTCTCCGGGCAACTGTCGTTCGAGTGCTCAGGTATCGTACTATTTGTCTATTCTGGTCTGCGAGCCGATATGGAGTCCGGCCTTCGAGCCGCTATTGTATTTCGGCCTGTGAGCCAATAGAGTGTCCGACCTTCATGCCACTGCTGTATTCCGACCACCGTCCGAGTGCTCAGTTGGATCGCGTGTCGTCTTGCGGATCCATATCGCGTTCGAGCTCAAGCCGCCAGAGCCAGCTACTCATCTGGTGGACCTTTATCTACTCTCCAGGGTCGCGGCGACTTGATCAACACCGCGATCAGTTCACCCATCCATCCGGGGGGGCCCCCCCCCCCCCCCGGGGCCAGGGTACGTCCCTGTATTCATATCTCATTTATGTCATTATTCTACTATTCATTTATTCGACTGCTTATGCATTACTGGGATCCACCTCGAGCATCGGGGTACTAGAGACCGGGCGACCCGGTCGATGGCTACAGGTGTTGTTGACCAGAGGATTCTGGACGACTTGGTCAACATAGGAGACAGCTCACCATCCGGGTCATGGAGATGCGGTCAACATTCCAGACACGTCCTTCCGGTAGGTTCGTCTTCTCAGCTTCCCGACAGGATCACATAGTATAATATGAATCTTTTAAAATAAGAATTTCATAGTATAATATGAATGAGAAAAATATATCCTCAGATTAATTATCTTAAAGAAATAGATATCAAATAAAATCAAGGTGTTAGTATTATAGAATAATTGCTTCCCATTTTTTTTCAATAAATTATCAATGAAATAATTGAAGTTAATCATCCCTTTAGTTTACTAAGTGTTCTAATAATAAATTAATCTTATAATTTATTTTTCTTCCTAAGAGATGTTTAGAATGTAATAGAGTCCAGAAATAATTTCTAAGTTTAACTCTGTTTACTTGTGAAGTTATTGGAAGACGAAAATAAAAATTGAAGCGAATGACTGATGGTGAATTTTTTTTATTATTTATTTTATGAGAAAGAATGAATTATTTATGCTGATATAGTGGTGATAGCTGTATATAAGCGGCAAAAGTAAAGTCAAAAGTACATTGAGCTAATGGTCAAAGTCAAGAAAAAAAATAGTTCTCATCAAATTGATTGGGTCAGATTTGATTGAGTTCAAACTGAGTCCTACTCAATATTAGTTGGTCCTAAAAAAATTGTATTGATTTTACTGTATATAAATTTTGTACAAGTATCAAACCTTTCCTAATAACCTATTGTGCTCTTTAGAAATTAAATTCGGAATCGTAAACGGAACTTAACATTATTGATTCCAAATTTAACTTATCTGTTCTTAATGATTTAGACTTGGATCGCAAACGGAACTTAACATTATTGATCCAAATCCACCCATGTTATAAATTCAATTAAATATTAATTTCAGAAATTGGCTCCCAGGTCAAACATGATGAGGCACATGATTTTCTTGGGTATGAGAACATCCACCACTGCCTCGACAAAGCCTCTTAACGAAATTCAATATTTAATTTCCTAAAATAACATTAGGTTTAACCAAAAAGAACAATCGAATCATAAGATCGAAAAACAAAACAAAAGAAACACAACTTCAAATATCTAATCCGAAAATCTAGAATCATATGCCTCTTGTGTTTGGTATTTCAAATCCATACAAAGAAAAAACTAGTATGATGCGGAATAGAATTCCTAGTTATACCTTTCTTTGTAAGCAATAACCTCTTGGTCTTCTACCGTATTCCTCTTTTTATCTCGGACGTTGTGTAGGCAACGATCTACCGAGATGAGAACCACCCAAGCTTTTCTTTCTTCTTCACCAAGTTTCGGCCATCAAAACTCCTCCAAGGATGTAGAGGTTCGGCCACCACCACCAAACTCCAAGGAATGCAAGAAACAAAGCCTCCTTTCTCTCCTTCATCTCCAAGCAATATCCGGCCACCTTCCAAGCTCAAAAGGACGAAGAGTTTCGGTCAAGGAGAAGAAAGAAAAAGGAGAAGGGAGAACTAGAAGGGTCAGCCACACCACCAAGGAAGAGAGGAGGAGAATAGAATAGAGTTGTCACCCATGAATGCACCCTTACCCTCTCTTTTATAATCCTTGGTCTTGGCAAATAAGGAAAATTTAAATAAAACATTCCTTATTTTCTTTGCCATGAAAAGGAAAATTTAATTGATTAAAAATAATTTCCTTTTCATGAATCAAGTGGTCGGCCACCTCCTAGCTCCAAGCAAGGAAAGTTTTAACACAAAATTAAAACTTCCTAATTTGTTTTCGGAAATTTTAAAATAAAATTTTCTCTAATAATTTTTCCCTTCATGGTTGGTTATAAAAGGAATTTTATAAATTAAAATCTCTCTATTAAAACATGTGGATGATTTCCAAAAAGGAAAGTTATCTTTAAAATTAAAATCTCCTGACAATCTACAAATAAGGAAAGATATCAAATCTTTTCTTAATCTTTTGTAGAAACTTATAAAAGAAAATATTTAATTTTAAACTCTCTTTTTAAATCATGAACATGGTTACAAAAAAAGGAAAGTTTAATCAAAATTAAAATATTCCTTTTAATCTACAAATAAGAAAAGATATCAAATCTTTTCTTAATCTCTTGTAGAAGGCTATAAAAGGAAAGATTTAAATTTTAAACTCTCTTTTAAAATCATGGAATCCACATAAGATGAATTTTAAAATAAAAAACCTTTTAATTTGCTTAGGGTCGGCCATACCATGCTTGGGCTCCAAGCATTGCCCGGCCACTTACTTGGTTCAACCTTTTGGTCTTGGCCGGCCCTTGCTTGGGCTCCAAGCTAACTTGGTCGACCACCTAAGGGTGGGTAGAAAGGTGGGTATAGGTGGGTATAATTCTCTATATACAAGAAGTTACGATAGGGACCGAGAGGAGGAATTGGTTTTGGTCTCCCGATGAAATTAAGCTTCCCGTGTTCACCCCCGACCACCCAACTTAATTTCATCAATAATAATTCATACCACTAAAGAATTATTATTGAACTACCGCACCAAACCCAAATTACATTTTGGGCTCCTTCTTATTATGAGTGTGTTATTCTCCCTGTGTTTAAGATGTCGAATGTCCACTAATTAAATGAGTTACTGACAACTCTCTTTAATTAATATCTTAGTCCAAGAGTAGTACCACTCAACCTTATCGTCATGTCGGACTAAGTCCGCCTGCAGGGTTTAACATGACAATCTTTATGAGCTCCTCTTGGAGACATTATCAACCTAAATTACTAGGACGACACAGTTTCCTTCTATAATCAACAACACACACTATAAGTAATATCATTTTCTAACTTATCGACCCTTTTGATTTATCGAGCTAAATCTCACCCTTTGATAAGTCAAAGAAATAAATACTAAATATATGTGTTTGTTATTATATTAGGATTAAGAGCACACACTTCCATAATAACTAATGTATTGTTCTTTTATTAAGTCAGTATAAAAAGAACTTACCTTAAATGGTCCTTCTCAATACACTCAGAGTGTACTAGTGTAATTTTATAGTCAAGATAAACTAATACCAAATTACACTACGACTATTAATCTAATGGTTTGTTCTAACCATCTTAGTCGTGAACTACTGTTTATAATTTATAAGGAACTGATAACATGATCTTCTGTGTGTGACACCACATATTATGTTATATACAATATAAATTAATTGAACAACTACACTTAGTATATATATGTAGACATTTGACCAATATGATTTTTTATTTCTAAATAAATATTTATACAAAAGCTAGACTTTTAATATACATTCCAACATTCAAGTCTGACCGAGTTCAAGATGTGTCTAACTGAATTATGATTCAGTTAGATAAAACTCCGACCATATCAATCCCACGGACGACCTGAAGTCAATTTAATCAAAGTTATATCTAATTATGTGTTACTTACATGATAAATCTGGCTTGACAGACGGTAAATTTATCTTATTAAAAAATTAATTAAGCTAGTTAAAAATTAATTAAGTATTATTAATAAAAATTAATTAGGTATTATTTTTTATATTAAATATGGAAATAGATGAGAAAGAATATAAGTGATTCATAAAACATGATATTATTTAGACCTCTTTAATAATAATCTTAAAAATTATAAAAAAAAAAATCATTTTAACTAGTTAGATTCTAACCGTTTAGATTCTTAAATTTACATTTGACTCAATTATTAAAGCACCAAGCGTCAAGGATTGTGACGGTTAAAACACCGATTATTAGGAAACATCTCTCGGTAATGAAAGAAAGGGTGTGTCCTATTTTATAAGTGGGGATTATTTATCCTCATTAATGCATGCAAAGGATGATCCTCTAGACCGCTAACCATGCGCAGCCTCACTCGCAGCCAACTAACAATTTTATAATCACAGGTGGCTTCGAGCAACCACGGGTTTGCTAACGGCCGTGCTCGTAGCTTGCCTCACACACTCCGGTTGCGACCGGCCTAGCTCGAATACTCTTTCTTCCCGCTAAATATTTATTTAAAAAAAAAAAACAGAAAATCGAGACAAATCAGAATTATAAAAATAATATATTTTTGGACTAATTATCCTCAGCTTTAATTTCCGACTGTATCATCAGTCCTCACTACCCCACCGAATACAACCGCCACTGCGTTCATCATTATTTCATGATTCCAGTTACTCCCATCGCGTCACCTGTGCTACTCACCATCCCCTGACACCATCTGAAAATGTTTCTGAATTCAGTCTGCAAATCGATAAATCGATGGCTGTTCATCCCAAAGATCGCTACAAAAGCACCACTACTGATCGCTTTTTTTCCTCCACCCAGCTCGAACCATCCCAATCTGTGGTGGTGTTATGGTGTTCTTTTCCTCTTGCTTCCAAACGTGCATGTGTCTCTTGTCACCTTGCGCCTCGGATTATATTTCTGCTGCTGCGATCCTGATTAATTCTCCTCGAGTAGGTTTTGTACCTCGATCGCCTACCTGAAGTTGAGACTAGAGATGGAATCGCCTCCTCCGCCCGCCGTGGATCTCTCCCTCACCTTGTCATCGTCGTCGTCGCTGCCGCCGCCGCCGCCGCTGCCGCCGCCATTGCGGGACGCCGTCCGCCTCTTCCCCTGTCTCTTCTGCAACAAGAAGTTCCTCAAGTCGCAGGCGCTCGGGGGTCACCAAAACGCCCACAAGAAGGAGCGGAGCACCGGGTGGTGGCATTTGAATTCCCACCTGTACCTCAGGCCGCCACCGCTGGCGCCCGCCGCATTCTCCGGCGACCACTTCCGCCACTGCCAGGGGTCCTTCTTCCCCGTAGCCTCCCACTCGTGCAGGCCGGCAAGCGAGACCGTCGACTTCCTCAATTGGCAGAGAGCATCGCACCGCCCCCAGACTGCTGCTGCTGCTGCTGCAGCTGCTCCGGACGAAGACAGAGCCGCCTTGTTCGATCTATCCTTGAAACTTTAGATTGTCCTTTAATTTGATTGTTGTCACTTCACTTTGCTTCTGTTCTTGCTCCTGTACGACGATGTCCGTCTGAAACACGAAAGGCCGCGGCAGAGGCAGCGCGCTGTGCGCGGGCTTTGTTTTGGAGTTTGGGATCTGTGACGATCACGTTGCTTGCTTCCCTGCGAGGTTGTTTGTCATCTTTCCCGGGATGTTTAAATCAGCCCGTCCAATCAATCGCCTCGCCTCGCCTCGCCTCGCCTCGCCTCGCCTGGCAGTTGGACGCCGACAAGGAGGGCGAGCGCACAGTGATTCAACTGTAAACGCTCTGTCAGTTGCCATCGGACAGCATGAATCACATTTAGCTGATGCAGAATCCGAGGCAATGGGAAGCGGTGGGGGGCTCATGGATAGATTTCGTTGTCCGCTCTGGAAATGTTCATAGATTGTGTTTGGAGACGTCTCCAAAACCAATATTACTTTTTCATATATATTGGATCCGTCCAAATCTATGATAATGAGAAGAAAATTTTATAATCTATTAACAATTTGTTCTATGATGATCCCATCCGAAAGTTGAATCAGACGGATTGTCGAGTGAGATAGATGGAATGTTGACGAAGTCGCGACGTCCCGGAGGGGATGTGTGCTGAGATGACTTCCGTGTTAACCAAGTCTCCAAAAGTCTTCTGGTCAACGCTACCTGCAGCCAGCGACCAGGTTGACCCGGCCCCCGGTACCCCGATACTCGAGGCAGATCCAACGAATATATGAGTACAAGACTAAGCCATGAAATAATGAAAATGCATATGAAATATGAACGAGGAACGTACCCTGGCCCAGGGGGCGCCCTCGGATGGGACGCGGCTCGAGTTGTCACGACCCGGAATAGTAGCTAACTCTGATCAGGCTATAGAACTGGATCTGAAGACGCGAAGCTGGACGCAACACAGAACCGGGAGACAAGCTGCAGGTCGGGATATAATACCGGCACGCAGACCGGGATAGGACACTGGCATGTAGACCGGCCAGTACTAACGGCACGCAGGCCGGGACACGAAATCGGCATACAGGCCGAGGAATAAGATCGGCACGCAGGCCGGGAAATAACGACAGGAGCAGAAAACGGTCAAATCAGTGACGCTCAACAATAAACAAGGCACAAAGGTTGAAACACCACAACACACGAAGCTGGGACAAGATAACGGCACGAAGGCCGGCACACAACGAGACGAAATCGGAGCCAAGGCGAAATCGACGTAAGGACAGCCGGCACATGGACTGTTGGGTGCGTGGGGGCTGCTGGTTAAGGAGGACACAGCACACGGAGGCATGAAGAGTCGGAAGCGGCGTCGGCGAGCAGGACCGCAGTGCTCGATGACTGCCGGCAGAAGAAGCTGCTGCATATGGACCGGGAGAGAGGGGATGGTTCTGTCCCGGCCTCGGCAGCGGCGTGCATGAGACCGGGAAAGGTGGTGGCTCGGCTGCAGCTCCGGCGAGAGGAGGAGGAGACGAGGCAGTGTTCTACCGGTGGCGGCGTAGCGAGGAGGAGCTGAGGCGGTGTTCTGCCGGTGGCGGCGTAGCGAGGAGGAGCCGGCAGAGGCACAACGAAGAGGAGGGGGAGAGAAGGAGTTCGTCGCCAGCGTCGAGAATAGAAGAAGGAAGAAGAGGAAGATCGTCGCCGGCGGCTGTGGCTCGAGGACGGCGGCGAGGGAGAAGGCAGCAGCAACGCCTATCTTGTCCAGCGATGGCATCACGAGGAGGACGAGGGAGCAGATGGCGACGAGCCGCCCGGTGGCCGCGTCGCAAGGCAAAGGGGGACGAGAAGGCTGTCGTCGCTGCGAGGAGGAGGAAGAAGCGCTGCGAGTATAGGAGGTGAATGCTGCGGCGCGAGAGGGAGAAGGGGAGAAGTGCGGCGACCGGTCTGTTCGACGGCGGAATCGTGAGGAGGAGAAGGAATCTAGCTGCGGTATCACGAGGAGGACGAGGGAAGTCCGACAATGGCGTAGCGAGGAGGAGTGGGAGAGGAGGAGAGGTGAAGGTCTGTGGCCGGCGTCGGCGCCAGCGAGGAGCCGGAGATGGAGGAAGGAAGCCACACCCCTTTTGGCCTCTGTTGGCGGTGGCAGCAAACGAACCCCCTTTCCTCCCTTTTCCTTGGCTGCAGACCGAAAGCACGGAGAAGAAGAGGAGTGGAGGCCGGAGGCCGGCGGCCGACGTCGGCGAGAAGCATTGGAAGAAGACGATGACCTTGGCGGAGGAACCAACAAAACACGAAGCCTCATTTTGTTGCTACAGTATTCTCCCCCTTAAAACCCTATACCACCAAAGACAAAATTGCCCCTCCAACTCCCTTTAATTACATCTCCACCCTTAACCCATATACGTATCACAAGCCTCCCCCTAAAGTCTAGTCGAAGGAGGCGCAAGTCCGACTGACTAGACCAAGCCTTAAAACATAATCACTACCGAACACGGAATCAGATCGTTAGGTTCGTCTTATTACGTCTAACGAGTAGCTGCAAACGACGAGCGCCCTACAGAGCGACCAAGCGGCGAAGGCAATACCGAGCGAGTGTCAAAAGAACGATCTAGCAGATGTTGAACGATATCGAGACGACGATCGGGCGATACTAAACAGGGTGATCGAGCGATTACCGAGCGAGACGAAAGACGAGGGACGAGCAATGGTCCGTGCGCGATCGAGAAAATGTCGTCCGCGTAAATCGCGATCAGTACGAGTAAATATGTGTGTGACAAAGAAAGTGCCGACCGAGTGACAGTAAATCATGATCGACCAATAGAGAGAAGGATGGACGAGCTAAGTTGTGGTGAGCGCGATTGAGAAAAATGTTAACAGAGCGATAATAAATCGCAAACAAGACAAGCAAATCTATAAGCGCGACTGGGAGAAAATACATCATGACTGGGCAATCGAAAAATGTCGATCCAAAAATAGAGAGAATGTCTACCGAGCAGAATAAGAATGAGCGGACGATGTCGAGTGCGTAATCGAGAAAAACATTAAGCGATAGACCGACCGACGTAAAACGAGTAGCTGAGTGGTACCAGCGAATGGTCGAGCAAACGGCCAAGCAACAGCGATGAGCGAAACGTGAAGGGCAGAGCGACAAGTGAGCAGTGGATGCTGACCCAGCCACAGCGGTGAACGAAACGCAGATGCCGAGAGTCGGATAGAGCGACTAGCGAAGCGAATATGATAAGTGTCGGGCAGAGCGGCGAGCGAAGCGGTGAGCGCCGATCGGGCAACAGCTACGAGCAAAGCACGGATGATAAGTGCCGAGCAGAGCGGCGAGTGAAGCGGTGAGAGCCGATCGGGCCACAACGATGAGCGAAACGCGGATGATAAGTGCTAAGCAGAGCGGCGAGTGAACCGGTGAGCGCCGATCGGGCAATAGCGATGAGTGAAACGCGGATGATGAGTGCTGACCAGAGCAGCGAGTGAAGCGATGAATGCCGACCGAGCAACAACAGTGAGCGGAACGTGGGAGCTGAGTGCCGGGCAAAGCGGCAAGTAAAGCGAGTATGACGAGTGTCATGTAGAGCTACGAGTGAGTGATGAGCGCCGACCGAGAGGTCGTTGGGCGTGAGAGCATGCTCACTTATAACTCGCACTGGGGCGAGAGTCTGGGACAACCGATCGACCAGCTCGGTCGTTGGGCGTGAGAGCAGAGCTCACTTATAACTCGCACTGGGGGGAGAGTCTGGGACAGCCGACCGAGCAGCTCGGTCGTTGGGCGTGAGAGCAGAGCTCACTTATAACTCGCACTGGGGCGAGAGTCTGAGACAGCCGACCGAGTAGCTCGGTCGTTGGGCGTGAGAGCAGAGCTCACTTATAACTCGCACTGGGGCGAGAGTCTGGGACAACCTACCGAGCAGCTCGGTCGTTGGACATGAGAGCAGAGCTCACTTATAACTCGTACTAAGGCGAGAGTCTGGGACAGCCGACTGAGCAACTCGGTCGCTGGGCGTGAGAGCAGAGCTCACTTATAACTCGCACTGGGACGAGAGTCTGGGACAGCCGACCGAGCAGCTCGGTCGTTGGGCGTGAGAGCAGAGCTCATTTATAACTCGCACTGGGGCGAAAGTCTGGAGCCTGTTCGGGAGGTGATCTGAAGGCCTGACCAAGAAGTAATCTGGAGGTTTGACCAGTTTTTGATATGGAGACCTGACCAAGAAACAATCTGGAGGTCTGACCAGTTTTTAATCTGAAGGCCTGACCAGGAAACAATTTGAAAGCCTGATAAAGAAGTCTTTTGGAGGCCGGGCTAAGAATTGATCTGAAGATCTGACCAAAAAACAATCCGAAGGCCTGACCAAGAATTAGTCTAGAAGCCCAACCGGGAATTGGTCTGGAAGCTTGATCGGGAATTGGTCCAGGAGCCCGACCAGGGATTGGTCCAGGAGTCTGACCGGGAATTGGTCCAGGAGCCCGATCGGGGATTGGTCTGACCCCCCGACCGAGAGATCGCTAGCAATACTCAGATCCGAGACTGGTGGTACTACTCTGGTCCGAGACCCGTGGCGATAGCTCGACCCCGAACGGGGGAGGTTAAACCTTGAAGCTCATAGAAGCAAAGTCGATAGCAACATGAGGAGATAGAGCTTTTATCATACATGATCGCGAAGTGATGTCAACTGGCTGGCTCGGCTCAACTCCCAAATGCCCATACAGTCAGTGAGACAAATAGTGTCGATCCCTCGACTCCCAAATATCCACGGAGTCAGGGAGAGAATAATCTGAGTCTTGACCGTCAAAAGAAGTGAAGTCCATAGCCATATGAGGGAGCAGAGTCCATAATAATATAAGGAAGCAGAGCATCACGAGTGTAAGGAGCAGAGCCTGTAGACATAAGAGGATGTAAAACAAGTGGAGGATGTAGAGCATATAATAATAATAAAATGAATCTCCTATAGTAGTAGAGAATGCTGAGCCTCTGATGAAGGGTGCAAAGACTGTAACAGTAAAAGGATGCAGAGCCTCATGGTGAAGGGTGCAGAGCCTGTAGCACACATGATCGAGGAACTGGGCCCCTGACCCCTGATCGGAGAGTAAGGTCCCTAGCATGTAATCAAAGAGCGAGGTCCCTAGATCCTGATCGGGAAGTGGTACTGCAAGTCTATGATCGGGGAGTTGTGTCCCAAGTGTATGAGTGGGGAGCTGTGCCCCTAGAGTATGAGCGGGGAGCTGTGTCCCAAGTGTATGAGCGGGGAGCTGGGCCCCTAGTGTCCGATCAGAAATTGAAGGCTCTAGTCTTTGATCAAGGAACTAGGCTCTTACTCTTTTATCAGGGAAATATAGCAGTTCCTATAATCGTAAAAAGAGAGCAGAGCTTGTAATCATACCTGATCAGGGAGTTGTGCCAACCGGCTAAGGGTTTGTCTCGGTCCCTTGACTCCCGAATACCCGTGAAGTCAGGGAAAAACTATAATAGAAAAACTAACCTATTGGCCAGTTGAAGCTCCGCTCGATCCCTCGACTCCCGAATACCCGTGGAGTGAGGGTAGAAGAAAATATATCTGTCGGGATCCTCCGGGGCTGTGATAATAGCCGAGAACCTCCCGACATCGTCCATCTTCACGTTCCAGAACAGGTGCGTGTGTTCCCACAGATGGCGCCAAATTTGATCCCGTCCGGAAGCTAAGTCAGACGGACCGCCGGGTGAGGTGGATGGAATGTTGACGAAGTCGCAACCTCCAGGAGGGGGTGTGTGCTGAGATGGCTTCCGTGTTGACCAAGTCTCCAAAAGTCCTCTGGTCAACGCTACCTGCAGCCAGCGACCGGGTTGACCCGGCCCCCGGTACCCCGATGCTCGAGGCAGATTCAACGAATATATGAGTACAAGACTAAGCCATGAAATAATGAAAATGCATATGAAATATGAACGAGGAACGTACCCTGGCCCAGGGGGCGCCCTCGGATGGGACGCGACTCGAGTTGTCACGACCCGGAATAGTAGCTAACTCTGATCAAGCTATAGAACTGGATCTGAAGACACGAAGCTGGACGCAACACAGAACCGGGAGACAAGCTGCAGGTCGGGATATAATACCGGCACGCAGACCGGGATAGGGCACCGGCATGCAGACCGGGCAGTACTAACGGCACGTAGGCCGGGACACGAAATCGGCATATAGGCCGAGGAATAAGATCGGCACGCAGGCCGGGAAATAACGACAGGAGCATAATACGATCAAATCAGTGACGCTCAACCATAAACAAGGCACAAAGGTTGAAACACCACAACACACGAAGCTGGGACAAGATAACGGCACGAAGGCCGGCACACAACGAGACGAAATCGGAGCCGAGGCGAAATCGACGTAAGGACGGCCGACACATGGACTGTTGGGTGCGTGGGGGCTGCTGGTTAAGGAGGACACAGCACACGGAGGCATGAAGAGTCGGAAGCGGCGTCGGCGAGCAGGACCGCAGTGCTCGATGACTGCCGGCGGGAGAAGCTGCTGCATATGGACCGGGAGAGAGGGGATGGTTCTGTCCCGGCCTCGGCAGCGGCGTGCATGAGACCGGGAAAGGTGGTGGCTCGGCTGCAGCTCCGGCGAGAGGAGGAGGAGACGAGGCAGTGTTCTGCCGGTGGCGGCGTAGCGAGGAGGAGCTGAGGCGGTGTTCTGCCGGTGGCGGCGTAGCGAGGAGGAGCCGGCAGAGGCACAACGAAGAGGAGGGGGAGAGAAGGAGTTCGTCGCCAGCGTCGAGAATAGAAGAAGGAAGAAGAGGAAGATCATCATTGGCGGCTGTGGCTCGAGGACGGCGGCGAGGGAGAAGGCAGCAGCAGCGCCTATCTTGTCTAGCGATGGCATCACGAGGAGGACGAGGGAGCAGATGGCGACAAGCCACCCGGTGGCCGTGTCGCAAGGCAAAGGGGGACGAGAAGGCTGTCGTCGCTGCGAGGAGGAGGAAGAAGCATTGCGAGTATAGGAGGTGAATGCTGCGGTGCGAGAGGGAGAAGGGGGGAAGTGCGGCGACTGGTCTATTCGGCGGGGGAATCGTGAGGAGGAGAAGGAATCTAGCTGCGGTATCATGAGGAGGACGAGGGAAGTCCGACAACGGCGTAGCGAGGAGAAGTGGGAGAGGAGGAGAGGTGAAGGTCTGTGGCCGGCGTCGGCGCCGGCGAGGAGCCGGAGATGGAGGAAGGAAGCCACCCCCCTTTTGGCCTCTGTTGGCGGCGGCAACAAACGAACCCCCTTTCCTCCCTTTTCCTTGGTTGCATACCGAAAGCACGGGGAAGAAGAGGAGTGGAGGCCGGAGGCCGGCGGCCGGCGCCGGCGAGAAGCATTGGAAGAAGACGATGACCTTGGCGGCGGAACCAACAAAACACGAAGCCTCCTTTTGTTGATATAGTATTCTCCCCCTTAAAACCCTATACCACCAAAGACAAAATTGCCCCTCCAACTTCCTTTAATTACATCTCCACCCTTAACCCATATACGTATCATATGATATTCGGGATAATCTATGAAGTCGTGATAATCTAAGAAATTGAGATGGACCGAGCCAAGCCAGGTATGCCCGGTAGGATTTGAAAGAAAAGGAAAGGAATTGAAGAAAGCAAACGGCTCCATACTAGCGCCTTAGTCATTGAAAAGTTGGGAATGTAGGGTGCTAACAATTTGGTGCCAAGGAATCGAGCTCGGACCGTATGGTGCTTGACATGGAAGACTTGGGCTTGAAAAAGAGGAGCGTAGATTTGATTGGACAATGTCTTATGGAAGAGCAGAATAAAAATGATCAATAATGACGAACACTAACTATTAGAGCATTCACAATAGCTAGGGATATTTCTCCTAAGTATTTGTGGCCTTCACTTTCACATCATCTTTCAAATATCCCACTATTCAAATATCTCAACTTTCACAATGAAATATCCACCAATCAAATATTTATAGGTCTCACCCATCAAATATTCACTCTCAAATATCCTCAATTCCACAATCAAATATCTCATCAACTAAATATTTATAGGGCCCACGACCATTTAATTAACTTACATAAATATAAATATTTTATAAATTTAAAATTAAAATACAGATATACAAACCATTTTTAATTAATAAAATACATAACGATAAACTACAATTAATAAAATAAACATACAGCAGATAAAATAAACCATAGAAATTAACTACATGTTCAATTTTTTCTTCAGTTGTTCACATATCGCTAGATGATTTTGAAGTTGTTCATCAATCATGCCTCATGTGTCCATTACAAGGAGTTGATGTGCCTGGATGAGTTGATCAACTTTCTTATTGTTATTATACTCTTCCAAATATGTCATTGATTGTTGCATAGCCTGATTCAATTCATCAATTAGGCATACTCTTTCTTTGCCTTTCTTCTTTGCTGCCTTCTGTCCCATTAGACGAGATCGGATTTCTCTATCATCTATATCAGCAATTGTGTTAGGATTAGAAGAGTTAGTATGTGCACCTGATGATTCTGATGTTCTTGCTTTTTTTGTAGCCCGTCGCTCTGAGGATTGAGGAGCATACAAAGGACTATCTTTCACAATTCTCCACACATGCTCATATTGGAAAGCAGTTTTAAAAGTACTCTTATATTCTTCATCAGCTCGCACCATCAAATCCTTGTCACTTCATCCGCTTGGTCGATCATTATACCATTTATTGTAAATTCCATTGTATCTATTTACGATCTTTTTCAATGAAGCCCAATGTGATTTTGCTTTCTTCGTAGTTCTCTTTTTAGCTCCCTTAGCTCGATTGGTATTGAAGTATGCCACAACTCGTTTCCAAAATGACTCACTCTTTTGGGCATTATCAACTACTGAATCTTCACTCATAATTGTGTAGGCCACTGCAAGGAGCTTATCATCTACTACTGTCCATACTGTTCGCTTGCTATGGTCTTCATTTGATTCGTTGCCCATCTCTGGTGCTTGATTGAGAATAATATTGTCGGACCCTATTTCAGATGAGAATGGAGGAAATTGTGAATCGAGAACTGCATAAGGTGTACCTTTATCACTGTCAGTTGCATCAATACTAGCTCTTCTCGATTCATTTGATTGAATCTCTGGTGATTGAAGCGGATTAATTCCATGAGATGGGGCTTGCATGAAATACTGACTACTCTTCCAATATTCTGGAGGATATGTATAAAACGGAGCTCGAGGGTCTCCACTCAAAGAATTTGGATAACTTTGGAAATTGTGGTAATATGGTGGTAGGTATAGAAAAGTTTGGAAATTTGATGGATGTTGAGTGGGAAATGGAAATTAAGGAATGAAGAAATTAGGACGGACTCGAGAACTTTCTTCACTAGAATTTTCGTCGATATTTGGAGAGTTGAACAAATCACTAAAATAATGATCAGAATTTTTATCCATTTCTCTCTAAATTTTTGGTAGGCAATAGGTATGGAAATGATGAAAATGGATGAAAGAAAGGATGTATATAGGGAGAAATTGAACGTTATCCTACGTTTAATTTTTTGAACGTTTTCGAACGTTTAATTTTTCCAACGTACTCTTGTTTTTATTTTTTTTTAATATTCTAAATTTAATTAAATTTAAAAAAAGTCTAAAAGTCATGGCAGCCCGCCATTTTGGTGGTACCCACCACATTTAATTAAAATAAAAAAAAATAAAAAAAACTCAGAATAGTGGAAGCCCACTATTGTGGTGGGCCCTATAAGAGGAAATCACCTGGCACACATGTGTGCCCGGTGATTTCCATTCATCCCTCAAATATCCCCCACAATGGAGGATATTTGAGAAGGGAAGGGGGGGGGGGGGGATATTTGGAGAAATATCCCCCATTGTAGATGCTCTTATGAAGAAGGGGCAACCGTTGCAGAAGGACGTGACCATGAAAGTATTACAGAACGGACGAGTAGTAATGGCGGTCGTTGCAAAAGAGAAATCGTAATGTCATAATAATGACTGCTGAAGGCTATAAAATGGAATAGATAATTGTTCTGGTATGAGATTGATCGTTGATGAGTAAGCCACTAATGAGTTGGCCACTAATGAGTTGTTTTCTACATTGACGAAGTCGTGGAATCTAAAATAGAGAGCAAGGAGAAGAGAGCCGGATCAAATGAAACGACCATGAAGCCCGAGAAGGAGGAGAGTTTGAATGGAAGCTAAGGCTGCTTCCACTCAGTCACTCCGACACTCAAATCAGTCTTTATAGCACTGTTGAAAAAGGAAAAATATCTTCCTCAGTAATTAGACTTCATATTTCGATATGAAAAATGTCTTATTGTTGTATCTCCGTCGTATCATATTGATACAATCACGTCACCCATATTTCATATTTGTATAATTAACCCATGTGATATCCCAAGTGTTGTACCACTTGTACGCGTCCACCCACAAGATATGGGATCAATTGGGTTGAAGGGCTTGGCACGTTCAGTAAAAGGAGTTAGATTAGGGAGACCGAAGGAATGGGTTGGGAGCCTTGTAGGTGGGAGCGTCCAGTCGGCAGGGTTGAGTAGGAAAGGAGCTTGAGCAGAGAATGCATATGAGTTGAGCAACATTGGGCATCTGATAGGCAGAGCAATGGAGACGTGTCGAATTAGAAGAGTCGAGGGAGTTGATCCGGGGGGGAGTTGAACCCCTGGGGTCGATTAGAACAAATTGAAGGAGGCGGGGGGCGAGGGGGGTTGAACCCCTCGGTCGATTAGAACAAATTGAAGGAATCGTACGTGGGAAGATGAACCCTTAAGGTCGGTACTGAAGGAGTCGAGGGGAGCTAAGCCATTGGGGAGTTGATCCATTGGAGTTGGGTAGATCAAACTGAGACCACAGTCCCACTGATTGGATTGATTTGATCTATCTACTAACTCACTTCCTAGGACTAATGTGGTCGGAGAACCTTATCTCTTTATTGGTCCTTGCCTTAGAAATATGCGATTCAGATGTTATTTATGCAAGTGATACGTGTGATGACGTATCTGGGTCATGATTAACTTGTCATGCCGGTCATCGATGCCGACTCATCCGACGTTGACATGTGGCACCACCATGTTGAGGTTATCAACTCGAGGGAACTGTTGAGATTCTATCAACTATTACATCTTTTTTGACTTCTGGATTGGACGACTAAAAACTGAAGGCACGCATGAATTTTATTAAGATTAGTGAAGGGAGAATGCGATGACATTCTTTGTCATTGTCTCCAAACTCCAACAGAAGCAAACCTCAACAATCCTTAGCGACTTCGCAAATTTCCTTGGTTGTAAGTTACTTCACCCCACTGTGTCCTAATCCTTCGTTGTTCTTTGGCCCTCTCTTTTGTCTTCTCTGCCCTCTTATCCATGGTCACTAAGAGTATTTCCACCCTTTGGTATACGTCGATGAAGTTAGATTTTAATGGGGGAAATGTAGGATCGAGAAAGTGCGCTAGAGGGGAGAGGGTGAATAACACTCGTGACTTTCTCATATTTTCATAAAACAGTCAAGAGTATGTAGCAGGAATAAAAAAGAAAAAAACCAATCCTAATACAATTTCTTTTACTTGGTTCGGAGTCTTTAATAACTCCTACTCTAAGGCCCACAATTGTTGATCACTTTTGTCAGACAATCCACTAAAGATTCGTCAATTACAAAAATATTGATTACAATAAATGAAATGAAAATAATAAATACTTATACCGACAACTTGCAAGGATGTAGACTTGAGCATTGTCATCGGTGGATCATTTCAACATTGTGAAGAGCTTTTTAGAACAACACACAAGCACGAAAGTCATATGAAAAGTTGTCTTTAAGGTGTTGGTGGAACCTTATTTTTATAGCCTTGTTCGAGCACGCCTGGACTGGTCCCGAGTGCCCTTATCAAGCTGACATGGTGTGACTTCAATAAGTTTTATCCACCAAAGTTTATCCCAATCTAGACACTTGGACCACTCCTGGACAACTGGACGATGACATGTGTCTGCCAATCGGAGCACACCACCTCATCTACACAAGTGGTTGGATTCGGGCCCATCCAGACACCTAGACCCAGTCCAGGCGCTTGGACCCTTCCAGGCGCCTAGAAGCCCTTTTTCCAACCAACTTCCCGATTTCGATTTCCTGAATCACAGAGTTAGCAAGACAAACATAATATAATAATCATAATGATTAGGACAGTCTTGGGATTGTCTAGTTCTGATTTGAATTTTGCATGAAATCTTAGGTCGAGCCGATACCTATTGTTCCCTCAATGGGGAGCACGTCCTCACTTACTCCTCTCAGGATAGTTTTCCTTTTACCAAACTCCTGTTTGAACTTTTACTCAGTATCCAATCTTTGACTTCGAAACTTTTCGCTAGACGTCCGATCCTCAATCCACCTAGACTTTCGCTTGGTGTCTACGACCCCAGGGCTTCCCGCTTGATGTCCTTGATCTGCCAAATCTTCTATCTAGTCCACCCGACTAGGTCCTTGTGCTCAATCCCTTGACTAAAATTTCGTGTCCAATCCTCTCGACCAGAACTTTGTGCTCAATCCCTTAACCAGGACTTCGTGTTCAGTCCTCTTGACTAGGGCTTCTTTACCTACCCTCAACTAGGTCTTGCCTGCACACTCAAGTAAACTTATTAGATCATAACTAAGCTTAACTCTGAACCTTTACCAATATCAAAACACAAGTTTGATTGGCTAGTACTTTCAATATCAACAATCTCCTCCTTTTTACGTTATGACAACCTAATTCAAAGTTAAGTAAAAACATTTGTAATAAACTAATATTTCAGAACAAAATATTTTTAATTGTAAATAATTTATTCTAGCAATAGGATTTTTAAGAATCAGAGTACCAAGTAAAATTTAAGAAAAAAATATTTCTCCCCTATAAAAAAAATACTCTCCCTTAATTATTACTCTCCCTTTGAATTTTAGGTTTTTATTAACAAATTTAACTTTTAATTCATTTCTCCCCCTTGACATATATCAAAAATCAAGGGGTTAAAATCACAACAAAATTGAACATGAACATACTTTAAAAATTTGAAAAAAAAAAATCAAGTTCTTGAAAAACACTGAGAATTTTGTTTTAAAACGTATATAGTGTTTTTTTCAGCAATATTTTTCAAATACTCAAATAATTTGTGTCAACAATATTTTCAAAGGAATTTTAAAAAAATATTTTGAAGTAAGTTGAAAAACTAGATTTTCAAGGAATATATTAAAAATGATTTTCAAAGAATCTAAAAGAAAATTCAAGTACAGAATGAATTTAGAATATATATTCCAATTTTGAAAACGTTTTGTACTTAAAGACAACATTTAAAATTGTAGGTAATTGATAAATAAAAATTTAATACTTGCAAAATTTGATATTAATCAATTAAGACTTTAAGCATGCTAACATGTCCTTAGAGTCCAGCATATATAATCACCCATGCGTTATTCCTTCGTTTCATAATTTTTTATTTACTCATTTATATTTTTCTCTAAATTTCACAAAAAAACTTGACAAATTATTATTATGATAGATATTATTAATTATATATATAATTATAGCTCCTTTTTTGCGAGTCGCATATATTTTAGTCTGATGTTCAAGTATAGAGTTGACTTGATTATTAATTAATTTCTAATTAATTAAGTTAGTTAATTAAGTTGAATTAATTAAATTAGGTTAATTAAATGAAGTTGATTAAATTTTAATTGAGTTAAGTCTGATACTGAAATTAAATAGATTGAATTAGCTTTTAATTATATTAATTAAATTAGATAATTAGGTTGAATTGATTAATTAGGTTAAGTTAATTAAAGTGATTAATTATGTTAAATCTATTGAGTTAGATTTAATTAAGTTTATTTGATTAATAAACTTTTATTTTAATTAATTAATTGAGTTAGTGATTTAGATTAATTTGAATTAATTGATTCAATTTCGGGTTTAATCTTTGTTAATTAATTATTTATTTTAGTATTAATTAATTAAATTTCATTAATTAAATTAATTTAGTTTGATAACAACTTGAGTTTGATTATTTAAAGTTTGAGTTTGATAATTTAAAGTTTGAGTTTGAGTTTGATTAATTTATTAGGTTATAGATTAAATTAATTAAATTCGTTAGTTAAGTAGATTAACACTAAAAAAAATACAGTTTTATTGACGGACTTATAACCGACGGATAAAATTTTCCGTCGGTAGTAATCCGAAATCACCGACGGAATAGTATCTTCCGTCGGTAATATCTAAATTACCGACGGAAAATTCAATTCCGTTGGTATTATTCAGACATTACCGACGGAATATTTAATTCCGTTGGTAATGTGTTTTTTTTTAAACTACACCGACGGAAAAATACTTTCTGTTGGTAATTTTTTTTTTTTTTAAAAAGAAAAAACTTTACCGACGGAATATATATTCAGTCGGTAAAGCCAGGTAAAATAAACCTTAACCCCTTTCCTTTCTTTCCACGCGCGCGGGCAGCTCTTCTTCCTCCCCGATCTAGCCGGTAAGACCTCTCCCCTCCCTCATTTTTCTCTTCCTCTCTCTTTGTGTCGGCCGGCGCTGGCCGTTGCCTGCCGCCAGCGGCCTGGTGGCCGCTGAGTCGACCCCTGGTGGCTGCTGTGCCGGCCGCAAGCGACCTCCTGACCGTTGTGCCGGCCGCCAGCGGCCTCCTGGCCGATGTGCCGGACGTTACTGTGTCGGACGCTGCTATGCTGGTTACTGCTGTGGCGAACGCTAGCCCTAGCGCTGTGCCGGATGCCGCTAGCAGCTTGCTGACGGATGTGTCCGATGCTGTTGTGCTGGTCTATTCCGGTCGTGTTTCTACTTGTTAATTTTTTGATAAATTTTGTGCTAAATTATTTTTATTTTGTAAACAGATAGCATTTGCTGCTCTTCTCCGATAGACCTTCTCATCTTCAGGTATAATTTAGTTTATTGTATTTTATATTATTTAGCATTGTTTAATTTAGATATGTGTTATGTTCGTATATTAATCTATAATATAATATCGTTCTTTTGTTTGTTTTGTGTTTGTACGTTAATGTAAGCTAATTTTTAATTCTCAGTTTATTAGTTTTAGGTGAAAATGTCTATGAACAAAGCTTGGATGTACAATCGATTAGAAAATGGATTTATTAGAGATGATTTTGTTGCTGAAGTTGAAGAATTTGTCAACTTTACTAAAAATCATCCAGAATGTATGACTGATGCAAAATTAAAGTGTCCGTGCAATCATAAAAATGTCAAAATAGAGTTTTCCGTGATAAAGATACTGTAAAAATACATATATCTAGGAATAGTTTTATGCCAAATTACTACAATTGGTACTGTCACTGAGAACCTTATTTGTATGAACCAATTGGGCCTTCCGGTGGTTCATTATCTGACACAACTTTTACTGCGCGTGACTCAACTTATGATATTGGAATGCAATCAATGGTTCACGATGCAATGAATGCCACAGTTGATTATTCCAATATAAATGAAAGACCTGCACCTGAATATCAGCAACTATATGAAATGTTAAAGGCTAGTGAAAGAGAAGTGTGGGAAGACATTCCCTCAAGTCACTCGCAATTATCAGCTACTGCAAGGTTATTAAATATGAAAGCAGAACAACATTTTTCTGAAAGATGTTATGATGATATATGTCAATTGATGTCAGAGTTACTTCCTGCTGACAACATAATGACAAATAGTTTTTACAGCACCAAGAAATTGGTTAGAGGTTTAGGTTTGCCTGTAGAGAAGATTGATTGTTGTGTAAACAACTGCATGATATTTTGACATAAAGATAACGAACTGAGTGCATGCAAAATTTGTACTCACCCTCGTTATAAGAATGGTACTCGCATACCAGGGAAGAAGAAGAAAAATATTGCTTGGAAAGTGATGTATTATTTTTTTTAACTGCTAGACTACAACGTTTGTATGCATCTGTCGCTACAGCTTGTCATATGACATGACATCATGAACATGAGCATGAAGGAGGTATTATGTGTCATCCTTGTGATTCCTCTACATGAAAACATCTTGATACTGTATTTTCCTCGTTTGCAATGGAACCACGTGATGTGAGATTGAGACTTTCCGCTGATGGATTTCAACCATTTGGTCAATCGGGACAGCAATATTCATCCTGGCCAGTTATATTAACACCATATAATTTACCACCCTGGATGTGCATGAAAGATAAATTTATGTTTCTTACTGTGCTTATTCCTGGTCCAACCAATCCCAAAGAGAAGGATGTTTTCTTGCAACCTCTAATTGCAGAATTAAATGATTTATGGAATGTAGGGTCAGTGACTTATGATGTTGCAAGTAAAACTAATTTTAGATTGTATGCTGCATTATTATGGACTATCAGATTTTCCAGCATATTCAATGTTGTCAGGATGGAGCACGGCGGGAAAATTAGCTTGCCCACACTGCATGACAGATTCTGATGCCTTTTCATTACCTTGTAGTTAGAAAGTATCCTGGTTTGATAATCACCGGAAATTTTTACCTATTGATCACCCTTTCAGGCGGAATAAGAAAAATTTTCTAAAAAATGTTGTAGTCAGAAAACCTCCTCCAGCATTCCATACATCAGGTGAAGAAATCATTGAACAAATAGACAGTTATGGATTTCTACCAGTATCTCAATCTGGTTCTGATGAGATAAATAGATACATTGTTAGGATGTGCCAGTGTGGTTGGAAAAAAGGAGTATTTTTTGGGAGCTCCCCTATTAGAAGTATCTACTCATTCGACATAATTTAGATGTCATGCATGTTGAGAAAAATTTCTTCGATAATATCTTTAACACTGTGATGAATGTTCCTGGAAAAACTAAGGACACTGCAAAATCTCGTGAAGAATTAAAAGAATTAGTACACAGACCAAAGTTGCATCAAAATGAAACAACAAATAGATTTCCAAAGGCTTGTTATACATTAGACAAAGACAGGAAGCATGCTTTATGTAGTTGGTTGAAGGAAGTAAAATTTCCAAATGGGTATGCCTCAAATATGGCTCGTTGTGTGGATATGAATAGGTTAAAGATGTTTGGAATGAAGAGTCATGACTGTCATGTATTTATGCAAAGACTTATTCCAGTAGCTTTCCATGATTTACTTCCGTATAATGTTTGGCAAGCTCTCACAGAATTAAGTTGATTTTTTAGAGATTTGACAGCAAGATGTATTACGATGGACGATATGCTTCGGCTAGAAATAGACATTCCTCTCATATTATGTAAGTTAGAGCGCATATTTTCACCCAGTTTTTTTGATTCAATGGAACAGCTGCTGTTACATTTGCCATATGAGGCACAAATAGCTGGTCCTGTGCAATATAGATGGATGTATCCATTCGAACGGTTTTTGAGAAAATTAAAGAATAATGTTCGTAATAAAGCAAGAGTTGAGGACTCAATATATAATGCTTATCTGGTTGAAGAAGCATATTCTTTCTGCTCCTATTATTTTGCTGATAATATCAAAACCAGACATCGCAAGGTTCCTAGAAATTATGATGATGCTCAAGCAATAGACTATTTGATGCTTTCTATTTTTAAGTTTCCTAGCAAACCAATGGGTGCATCTATTTCTAGATTCTTAGCTCCAGAAGAATACCATGCTGCAAGAACATACATACTCTTAAATTGTGAAGAGGTCAAACCATACATAAAGTAAGTTGACTTCTCTAATTAAAAAATTATCCCCCGTTCAATTTGTTGCTTGATATCTCATTTACCTTAAAATTACCTTCTTTTCCAACTTATATGAACAACAACTATATCTATAAAATCTATCAATAGATGCAGATGGTGTAGCTGAAAAGTTAGAGGTTGAATTTGCATTATGGTTTGAAATATATGTAAGTTGGAGATTTTATCAAATATTTAAGTTCATGTGTGTTAAGTAGTGTTCTAATGTCTACTAATTGTGTAGGTTAAAGATCGTAGAATATCAAATGTGACAGATGATAGGATCATGAATCTTGCATCAAGACCCCTTCATAAAATAAAGGTCTACTATGGTTTCTATGTTAATGGCCTCAAATTCCACGTGACACTACGAGATTCACGGAGATTAACCTATAATTCTGGTGTTTACGTCAAAGGATCTATGGACAACAATAACACTCAGTATGATTACTATGGTAGACTTGAGGAAATCATAGAAGTTGAATATCCTGCATTACCTATTAAGAGGTGTGTGCTATTTAAATGTTCATGGTATGATCCTACCCCAAGAATAGGTACCTCCAAAGTATAATTTAGTTGAGGTTAATGCAAACAAAAAGTTCAACAAGTTTGAACCTTTTATTTTCGGGGTACAAGCAGCACATGTTTTTTTATCTTGAATACCCTACAAAGAGAAGAAGACCCAGTGAATGGTTGTCTGTTTGTCGAATGAAGCCTCGCTCGATTATAGAAATGTCGAATACCACTCAGGCTACTGCTGCATTTCAGAATGACAAAGTGGAGAGACATTAAATTGATACACAACTTGAATCAATATCTCAATTACTTGTTGATGTTAATGTCACTTATGAAGAGATAGACGATGGAGAGATGTCCAACAGTGAAGATGAATTTGTACTAACAGAGTCTGACGATGAAGACTTGAAAACTATTAATGTTGATTAATTAGTTGCTAATGTGATGTCTGAACTATTATTTTCTATATAATTTTGTATTGTGTTGCTAATGTTAATGTTATGCATGCGTGTAGATATATTTTTGCATTCTGATGTTAATGTTAATGTTATGCATGTATGTAGATATATTATGTAGATATATTATTACTAGGACATGCATGCTATGTTATTGTGCAGATATATTATTATGCCTGAGCAGTAGACAGTAGCACCCCGTGGCTACAAGGTTATTAGAGTTGTGGGAGATACGTAAGTATTTTTGTTATTAGTAAAACAAGTTCATTGGTTTCTTCAATACTTTTCATATCTATTTTTTTTCCTTGCAGATTTGTTCCTGATGGCCACCGGGTAGCCTCTTATATTACTAGTAAGTTTAAAGAACGAGTATGTGCTTCTGGTACTACATGGAGGCATGTAGACCAGGAGATGAAGACATTTTATTACAATGAATTCGTAGTAAGTAAAATTAATATATTTGGTATTCAATAATATATTTATCCTTTCGTATACTAAAATCTATACTTATAATTGCAGAAAAGATATACATGGGAAGATGGCCAAGAAGAACAGTTTAAAGCTACATGGAATACTTATTGTGCTAAACTTTACAGAGACCTCATGTATTATATCAGGAAAAAGGGCACTAGGCCAGCGTATGTTTCAGAGACGACATGGAGTGCATGGACGACCACCTGGGCTGCAAAAAGATGGCGAGAAAATGCTGAAAAAACTCGATCTAATAGAAATACAGAGCCAGGTGGCCCGAGCACTGGAATCGCCCGGCATACGTCAAGATCGAAATCTATTGTTGAGCATGCTATGGATTTGATAATTTAATTTAAAGTTATAATTTCTAACAATTTTTTATTTTATTATCACATTAGTATGTATAATTATGTCCCAAAATATTTGTGTATGCAGGAGCATGATCTTACTCGGCAGCCTACATGCATGGAGGTATTTCTGAAGACCCATAAGAAGAAAGATGGGTCATTTGTCGATTCTCGATCTCGGACCCTACACGTAAGATTATTAACTTTATTACTTTTGTTCATGCATTTCTATTTTGATTAACTTTAATAATTGTTATCAAATTAAATATTGATCAATATTATAATTTTGAACACAGGAGCAAATGACAGAAAGAGTGACTCAGGCCTCTCAACCACCATCAGAGGGGGAGGACTCACAGTCTCTATCCACCGACGCGCTAAATGAGATATATTATGATGTTGTCGGTGGAAGGACAAAAAACTCCACCCTCTACGGCCTTGGCTCCCAGGCCAAAGTGACATTTGATCGTTTGAGGACTCCTAGGGGTCGTGCTAGTTCCTCTTCTTCTAGTGAGGTGCAGTCATTAAGACGCGAAAATGAAGAACTGCGCACTCAACTGAAGTTAATAGATGAGAGGATGACTTCTATAGATCAGTGGAGGGCTGATGAGGAGAAGAGGAGGACCGACCAGGATACTCTCTTTACCAATATGCGAGAGATCGTGGCAAATTTTGCTCGCACCCAGACGCCAGATGGTCTTGAGTCACAGGAGACTCAAGACCCATCAGACCGTGGTGATTAGCATGTTTTGAAGTTTGTTCAACTACTATTTAAATCTTTATTTATCATACAAGTTACATGCAAAATATATTTGATTGTTTTATTCTACTCTGCTCATTTCTAAATATTACATTATTATATATTTCAGGCGTCAGGGTGTACATATTCAGCACGATTATCATCATCATCATTTTCTTTCTATCTAGGTATTTATTATTTTAAATGTAAAATTCATTATACATCTATATAATATTTTGAATTATACATCGATATCAATCTCATCATAATTTATTGTATTTTACTTTTTGCAGGATTTTATACTATTAGTTGTTTTTGAAGTATATATTATCATGGTATGGATTTATCTATTTGAGCACGGAAATGCTTTATTTATATTATGTTTGTTTCTATATGTTTTTATATGTATGGAGTGTGTTGTTTCTATATGTTTTTATATGTATGGAGTGTTTGTTTCTATATCGATCTGTGGATTGTGTTAGTTTGTTTGTATCTATATATGGTTTGTTAGAATATGTAAACTGTGATTGAGTTAGTTTATTTGTAAACTGTGATTGTATCTGTGATTGTATGATTCATTTTATATGGATATATAATTTATATATATGGTTGAATGGGAATACAAATAGCATCTGTCAGTTTTTTTTTATTTTACTGACGAAATACCGACGGAATATGTATTCCGTCGGTATTCTATATCGTAATATACCGACGGAAATGGTATTTCCGTCAGTATTTGCCGACGGAATTGGTGATTCCGTCGGTAAACACTAACAGAATTACCAATTTCGTCGGTAATCACCGACGGAATACAATTTCATCGGTATTTTTATGATACAGCATTTTTATCAGAGTTCCCTTACTCTAACGGAAATACAACGTCCATCGAAAAAATGGGCGCCAGCTGTCCACAGGGTTTACCGACGGAAAATAACTTCCGTCGGGAAAATAGGTCCCGACGCATATTCTCGCAACAGATTGCTTTCCGTCGGAAATCAGTCGATAAGGCCCTTTAGCGACGGATTACTGACGGAAATATCTGTCGGTAATCCTATATTTTTTTGTAATGTAAGTAAGTGTTTAAAAATTAATTAAGTTAAAGTTTATTAAAATGAATCAAATTAAAGTGCTAAGGTTTGTTATATTTAATTAAGTTAAATTGTTTAATTTTAATTAAGTTAATTAAGTTAATTAGTTTAGGGACAATTAATTTCAGATTAATTAAATAGTTATTAACTAAGTTTTAATTAAATTAATTTTGTTGAATAGTTTGGATTGATTTATTAGATTAATTAATTATTTTGTAAAGAATTAAAAGTTTCAATTATGTTTGATTAAATAGTTTAGATTAACGTTTAATTTTGATTAATATTTGAATTTGATTAAGGTTTCATTTTGATTAATTAAAAATTGAATTGAATTAGATTAATTAAAATTTAAATTGAATTAATTAAAAGTTAAATTGAATTATGTTGGTTTAATCAAACTAATTTTAACGTTAGCATCTTACCCATTTCTTAGTTTTGGGAGCCTTATAAGTATTATGAGATTATTATTAATTTCATCATTATTAATTTAATTTAAAATTTAAGGATTGATTGACATTTGAGTGAGATTCAGGTTTAACCATTAGTCAGTTAAATACATATTTCAAAAATTAGCATTCAAGTTGTGACAAGGCACAGGGGTCTTCTTGGGTATCGGAACAACGACCACTTCTAGACAAAACCTTTTTAAGAAATTGTATATTTAACTTTCGTATTGAAAAATCTTAGTTTAACTAGTCTAGGATTTGGTGAGGTAACTTCAGTTAGTTCCACTTTACTAAGTATACCAAATAGGGTACGACTTACGTTATTTGACTCCTAGACCAAACTTTCTTAATGTACTATCATCTCGTCTCACCTTGGTACTAGATTGAGCAAGTTTCAATCAAATCTAAGTCCTGATCTAGCCATTCTAAGTTAAGCCTAAATAAAATAAGAAAACAAATAAAATAATAAATCAAACAAGCATGTAAGTTTATTTAATAATAAAAATAGTCTTTCTATTAGCTCTCTTGGATCATAACTTCGATAAGGTCTATCTAGGTAATGAATTTGGCCATTGAGGATCCAATATTGATTTGGTACAACTTGATTAGTCAAGTTTGATTTAGGGGACTCATACTTAGACTTAGTTTCTATTTTCATTTAAAATTGATAAGTATGATTTAGCTAGTATGTTAGTTTTATATACTAGTCCGGATCGATTGTATATGACTTTTTATTTTTCAAAAATCATATCAAGATTCTTGGAACTTAAGTTGAATCGTTCTAATAAATCCTTAAGTTCTTTAACTTGAGTTTTAAAAGTAGAATTTTTTTCCTCAACTTGTTGGACTTGAGTTGAAATTCCACTTTGAACTAATTCATTCAAAGGATTTGGGTTAGTCTCCTCCTTAAGGGTTATTTCCTCCTTTTAGAATGATTTAACCTGAACGTTAGATTTAGCTAACTTATGAGTCAAATATGAAATCATGTTATATAATTTTTCAACTAAAATAGGACCTGAGTGGTGTTGGGACCTTCTAAAAAGGATATGGATCCAAGGCTTCTCTTGAACTTAAACTCTGATTCGATCTCGGTCTCGGCTTCAGATTTGATCTCGACAATGTGAGCGTGTACTGATAGTGCCAATAAGCTTGGTTGAGTTTGTTCTTCTTCGTCTGACTCTTCTGATGATTTGGTTCATGTTGCTTTTAGGGCCATTGATTGGATCATCCTCTTTTTTGTTTAGCATTTTCCGAACTAGGATGACTAGTTCAAAGGTGATATCTTTATCGTCGTTTGAATCTAATTCATCTTCAAATTCGGGTTCGATTTTAGGTTTGGCCTTTGACTCCTTAGTCTTGAATTTTCCTGTAAGGCACTATCTTTCTCGACAGGGTATGCATTAGTATGTTTGTGTAATTTAAATTCAAAAAATAATTTATCTAATCTAATAATTGAAAGATCCTTGGAAATCTTATAGATATCTACCATAAATGCCTATAAGGTATTTTTAGAAAAGGCTTGTAGTGTATACCTTATAATATCATGGTTCTCTACTTTTTGTCCAATCGAGTGGAGTCCGTTGAGTAGATCTTGAATCCAGTCGTATAGTTGACTTGTTGATTCTCCATTCTGTATTTTGATGTTATATAATTTATTTAAAAAAAATCTTTCTTACATACCTCAGCGTATGAGTTTCCTTCATGAAGTTCGATCAACTCTTGCCAGAGATCGTTTGTGCTGTTGAACGGTCCAACTCGGTTCAGCTCCTCTTTGGTCAAGCAGCACTATAAGGTCTGAGTGGCCTTTATGTCTGCCTCGATTTTCCTTTTTGTTGGTTCATACCATTTGTCGCATGTAAGAGGTATTCCATCTTTGGCAGGGAGTGTGAATCTTGTTTAAATCATGATCCACATCTCCAATTGAGTCTTAAGATGATACTTCATTCGGCCCTTCTAGTAACTGAAGTTCTCGCCGGAGGAAAGAGGCAGACGTTCGGTACTGTAGCCTTCTTGATAGACTATTTTGAATAAACCTTGCAAAAGCAAAACAAAAAGTAGAACATACCAAGACTTGGTCTTAGATTAGTAGTGCGGAAGAAAGAGAAAGAAATATCACTCGAGTGGTGTTACACCAACTTCGAGAAATTCTAAAAAAATGAGAAATTTATTAGAAAAGATTATTACACCAATTCTAACATATGCCAAAAATTTGAAAATGTAAAACCGGAAAAAAAAGGGCGTAAAAATAGTTTTTGCTTAAAAGAAATATATTTTTTGCCTAAAAAAATAAAAAAGCAACGAAATGCTCTTATAATGGTTGTACCAATTCCGAACGCTCTTGCTCTGATACCAATTATTCGATCAAAAAAGCGTACTAGAGAGGGGTGAATAGTGCTCGTAGCTTTTTCACATTTTCGTAAAACAGTCGAGAGTACGTAGCGGAAATAAGAAAGATAAAAATCAATGCTAACACAATTTCTTTTACTTGGTTCAAAGCATTTGGCAACTCCTACTCCAATACTCACTATCATTGATCGCTTTTGTTGAGAAATCCACTAAAGATTCATCAATTACAAAAACACTGATTATAATAAATGAAATGAAAATAACAAATTCTTATACCAACAACTTGCAAGGATCTAGACTTGAGCGTTGTCGTTGGTTGATTGTTTTAGTGTAGTGGAGAGCTTTTCAGAACATCACAGAAGTCGTGTAAAAAGTTGTCTTTAAGATGTTGGTTAAACTCTCTCCAATAGCCTTGTCCGAGTGCTTAGATCAGTCATGGGCGCACCCATAAAGCTAGCATAGTGTGACCTCAGCGAAACTCTATCCGCCAAAGTTTATCCTGATCCAGGGGTCTGAACCACTCCCGAGCGCTTGGACGCTGACATGTGTCAGCTAATCAGAGCGAGCCACCTCATCTACACGAGTGGCTGGGTTCAAGCCCATCCAGGCGCTTAGACCTATTCCGGGCTTCTAGACCCTTCCAGGTGCCTAGTAGCCCTTATTTTGACCAACTTTCAACTTTTAATTTCCTGTATCACAGAATTAGCAAGACAGGTATAATATAATAATCATACTGACTTTGGATTTCGCATGAAACCTTAGGTCGAAATGACATCTACTTTTCCCTTAACGAGGAACGCGTTCTCACCTACTCCTCCCAGGAGAGTTTATCTTTTGCAAACTCTTGTTTAGACTTTTGCTCAACATCCGATCTTTGACTTCGGGACTTCTCGCTAGACGTCCGATTCTTGAACCGCCTAGAATTCCTCCTGGTGTCCGCAACTCCAGGGCTTCCCGCCTGATGTCCTCGATTTGCTAAGTCTTTTGCCTAGTTCACCTGACTAGGTCTTCATGCTCAATCTCTTGACAAGACTTCGTGCCCAATCCCTTGACCAGGATTTCGTGCCCAATCTTCTTGACCAGGACTTCTTTTCCTAGTCTCAATTAAATTTTGCCTGCACGTTTAGGTCAGGTATTGATGGAACTGGTCCGAGACCAAAAGAATAGATTTTGAAAGAAGAGACTAGCCTGAGTTTTATTTTCATTGATAAAAAAGAGTATGTACATAGCGTTGAAAGTATATCAACATAGTACATGACGGATACTTAAGCTCTTTAAGTCCGATAGATCTGTAAATAAGTAGGAGTCTAAGGTAATTCTATCCCTTCAAGGTCCTGTAAATAATATCCTCCTGAACTTAGTTTGAGGATGATCAGATAGGGTCCTTTCTATTAAGACTTTAATTTACAGACTTAATCTTCTTTCAGACTAAACCATCGACTTAAAAAAATACAGAGGATGACATTTTTTATTATAAATTTGACGCATCTTTTTTCTAACGGTATACCACAAGCCAAGCGGCTATTTTTTTTTTTTTTTTTCTGATTTCGCTTATCAATACCAATTTGAAGCGTCTTTTGTCGAGATTATCTTGGTCGTAGGGACAAAACTGACCCTCCCTCACTACTTGTTAAATATTCATTGAATACGGAGAGAACAAGGAGTGCTCAGCCACAATTATCTGAATTCTACCGTATCATTATACATACCTGACATAATTAAATCCGAGCTAATAAAAGTACACTTATTGAAATTTACAAAGCAAGTTTGCAATTCATTGTTATAACAAATGCCTAGGAAAGATTCAGATAATCCACTATCAGGATACGCTAGAAGTACAAATTGCAAGCGCATTTTGCATTGAACATCTTATTCTAAACCAAAGAAGAACAAAATTCTCAAACTTCATTCACTCAGATAGTCTCATGTCCACACACAAGCAATAAAAATACGAGTGCTTGACATATATGTGACGAGGTTTCTCTCTTGACGCATACAAAGATGAAATCGATGAAAAATAAGTAATAATAGCATCGCAACAATGGTATACCGGGTCATCGATGAAAAAAGCAATGCAGTTGCTGGAACAGAAATGGAGTCCCCATGCCGAGTTGATTTTCGTTCCTGCATTAGACAATGAAGGGCAAGTTGGGTTATAAGACAGAATCTGTGAAGAACAAAATGTAGAATTTCATAGCTTACTGATCCCAAGTATCAAATAGATTATTGCAAAAAGTATCAAGTAGATTATTTTTCTGATTCAGTCTGCTAAATTTTCTCCAAAAGCCCATCAGTCAACCTATAATTTATTGAAAAACAGAACAAGTTCACTTGTTTGATTAGCAGTAATCATCCAAAGTCAACATTTAAGAGTCTTTTTAATGTCTTCCAGGTTTCATTAATAACAAAACACCTCTTAATCTCTTCATTTTATTATCAAACGCCCTATCAAAACAAAAACACTCATTTTACTCTTCTACGTAAATTACTTATTTATTAATGTGGTCATATTTTGACACCAAAATACCCATTTTACTCTTGAGGAGATATTTTGGCATAAATGATTTTTAATGGGCATTTTGAAAAGTTGTTGAGGGGATTTTTTGGGTGTTACAAAATTAATTTTGCTACAGGTGCTATGGAGCTAAAGCATTTAGTAAAATCTAGAAGCTGAAGTCACAAGATAAGGTTTCTAAGTGAAGATATTAGAGCCTACTGGTCTGGAACACAAAAACACAGGAAAATAGTAGCAAGAAACTGGAAATCCTCATAGAATAATATTATTGATGATCGATTTATTAGGCATCAGACCATATAATCTCAGCTATTATAGACACAAATTCCTTTAATAAACTTGATGCAAGAATTGTAATATTTGAATGTCTTAAGCCATTTTTAATTACAATTTTCTGAAGAGTTTCTGCCGTTAACTCTAATCAATTAAGTATATATCATTATCTAACTTACTGAACGTCTTTGAACACATCTATTGCATCTTAATATATTTTTCTCATTTACTGTTTATTGTATCAGAGCAACGTCTACTTGCTCACATATAATATTATTTTATATGCAGTTTTTCAAGGAAGCGCACAATTCTACCATAACATACATTTACTTTTTTTTTATGTTTTTTTTGTTTCCTATATATGAATCACATATGAATCAAAAACTCATTTACATTTCAACTATTTACTCTTTGTCATATTAATAATGGTATTTCCAATATATTCTTTCCGATAAATGATAAATAAAAAATATATAAAAGTGTTAGAATTGTAAGCTCATCCATCATTATAATTCATTCCATTTTTTTATTATCAACAACATTTCTTGTAATTATAATTCTACATAAAATTATCAATTTCTAATTTTAATAGCTTAAACTTCAAATTTAATCTATTGACGTTCTCATTAATCTGCACAATAAAGTCTACAAATAATTTACAATAAGGACGGCTATCTTTAGTGTAACTGGAAAATGTATCTAGAACTAATATACAAAATAGAGATTTAGAACCGATCGTACATCTAAATCAACATTTATAAGAAAGCCATTTATTACACTCCTTATACTCAAAACACAAGAAAGTATTTAACATCCGTCATTTATTACACTCCTTATAGTCAATCACAATAAACTTTTTGAAACTATTTGACATCATACATGCTATTTGTCACATAATTGTATGATTAATATTCTTTCTAATAGCTTCCTTATCTGATTCCAATATACAAGAATAAATCCGTCAAAATTAGTGATCTATCTAGAATTGCATTTCTAAAAAAGTTTTAGTTGCCCAATTTCATATGTTGTAGTGCTTGGTGAGGTCAACCTCTAACAATTTCAATTTTGGTATCAGTTTTGTATCATCCCAGAATAAAATTGTTTCAGTACTCAGCCAGCCAAATTTGTCATTGGTCAATCCATTCCCACAGTTTTGAATCTAATTGAATAGATATATGGTTATATTTGGAACTAATTTTCTTTGATTATTTATGACCTAATTAAATGCCTCCTTGGTAGAACTAGGATAATCTAACATCTAAACTAATCATAGTTTAATTTGGACTAAACTAAAGCCAACAATCAAGTTGAACTAGGTACAAACGAACCAAATTATATACTATAAATATGTACCCATTAATTATTAATTGCTCTATTAGAGGATTCTTGAGGTACTCAAAACTTCTCTCATTTCTGTGATCATAGATTTCTCATCTTCAATGCTATTAATCTCCAGTATGATCTCCAATGAACAATTGAACTTGGTCTCTCCCAATTCTACAAACCTAAGGCTCTTTGTCACAACCCTCTTCTCTAGCTACATAATACACCTTTGCCTTCTTCCTACCTAACAAAGGGTCTATTTTGATCGATATGGACAAAGACAGTGGCATGTATCATCAATACGAACAATACACAATTTTAAAGCAACCACAAAGCCAACAATAATGATCAGATAAGTGCACCAATTCGAGTGCAAACATGCTTTAAAAGTAACCAAAAGCCTCAAAAATAGATATGTAGCAGCAGTTAAATGGCTATTTCTTAATAATTCTAACACGCACTATAAGAGATCATTAAAATTTATTTATAGTAGCAATTTTCAGGCAAATTTGCTATATATATATATATATATATATATATATATATGCAATTGGAATTCTTACATCCTTTCAAAGTGACCAAAATACTTTAAAATGGTAAATACAATGCAGCAATTTTAGTCAAATTGTTACATGTATATAGCATTTTTATTGTCAATTTTAACCAAAATTATTATATTTTTACTTTTATTTTTTTTAAATACTTTTCTTCTAAACTTAGATAATTTTTATCAACCAGTATGATTTTATGAGCAGGTGAAGGTGGATAAGTTGGTTTGAAGGCATTTACAGTCAGACACTATAGATGTAGCACTCTTTTGATGTTTTAGGAAAAATGTGCCCTTTGGCATTTAGAATCAAAGGAATGCTCTTATGATTTTTACCTAAATATTATCTTTTACTTTGACCTAATGAATATTACTAACAGCATAACAATCTTACAAAATTTTCTTTTCAAGATATAATTATCACATAAGACTTTAGCAAAAATAAATAAAAACCCAATAGCTATATTCTCTTTATTTTATTCATGATGCATATCTTCATTAATGTCATTTGCTGAGTAGCTATACTTTCTATAGAAATTTCATATCTACCTTTGGTGTTAACTATTCTGAATTCTCACTTTTCAGATGCATAAATTAATAATTAATTCTAAGAGTATATATAAGCTTTTGTACTTCAGCATTTTATATGATCCTTTTCCCCTGTTGCACTTCTATTTAAGGGCATGTGTAAATATTGAATTCATTTCTTTATCATGGTAATAGATGCAACGAGCAAATAGTGAGGTGCCTGATGATAGAACATGTTCAAACACACTTTTGCAACTAGCATAGGTGCCAAAAAAAAATTTTAGAACATCAAAAAGGAAGGAAAGATCCAAGGCAAATAGTGTAATAAAAAAGAATGCGCTAAAGTTGATGTATGAATGGTTGGCAGAAAGCAGAGCATCCAATTAATGGGATTAAAACTTTGCAACTCTTGACACCTGCTATAGACAAGGAAATGGGAGAACTAAAAGAGAGATATAAAATTGCTAATGGCCACCCGTCATTCCACCAGTAATTTTCTTCCTGGGTAGACATTAACAGTTACGAAAGCTATGGGAACTAATCAACAACACGTGCAACCTCGAGAAAAGCATAGCCCCGATTACTAAACGAGATAAATCCAAAAAGCACTTCTGAAAAGAGATAAATACGTAGTAAGCAAACAAAGGTAATATTAAAGTAATAGATGCCATGGAGGAAGTTTATTTGGAAGAGTAATAATTTACCAGCAAAGCGATTTGCACGATGCATCATTTTTCTGATTGTTCAGCTCTTTCCTTTTCCCTTCAGGCTCGATTGCCGATAACCTTCGCCATAATATAGCTGCAGACGGCCGTCGAACCCAGCTGGAAATTGATCATCAGCATTAGGAGTAGCCGAGCCTGCCCCAGCGCCGAAGAAGAACTGGAGGTTCGAACCGTCAACCGGGGAAGAGAGCCTCTGTAGGTGGTTTTGACTGTGGCTGTCCTGCTGAGGCAACTGAGCTGGTGAGTTGGACTGAAGGGTCCCCCTGTTGAAACCCACAAGACCAGATGACGAAATTGAAAAGTTAAGGTTGTAGTCCCCTGTCGCCGCCACCGCGGAGACTGGGAAGTAATGGTCTTGCAAGAAAGAGAACTGCTGCATCTCTTGGTGGTCCCCGTTGCCTGCAATGTTAAAAGGCAGCATTCCCATGGGAGAGATGTTTCCCAAGTGAGAGTGGTTGGAAAACCCTGAAGGCAGCTGCTGACTCTTCTGAGATTGGGGGAAGAGAACAGCATTGCCAAAGTAATCGGCCGTTGATACTTGCTTTTGAATGCAATTGTGACTGGAATGATCGCCAACTGTGGCGGCAGCGGTTGCGTCATTGTTTCCCCCATGGCGGCTGCCACCGCCAGTGAGAAGCTGCGTAAAAGAGGTCTGAGGGTTCAGTTTCTGGTGGGCGGAGACAACGATGCGGCTTCCGTCATCTCTATCCTTCTCTTTATCCTTGGACGCTGGCTCTCGAGCCCGCTCTCGGGCCATGATGAGGCTCTCGGAGCGCGAGAGTGACAAGACCGAGCCTTTGCTGGTGTCCGAGGTACTGCTGCACCCCGATTTGGTCGACGGATGCTGCTGCTGGTGGCTATGGTTGTAGCTGGGCTCCACATCAGGATCCGTCTTCATGGCGTCTTCCCCGTCGGGAAGACGCAACTTCGGGAAGGCATCGAGGGGAGGTAGCTCATTGATAGCGGCCGCCGCAGCCTTAATCAGCCACTCGATAGCCTTGCTCGGCTGGTCGTAACCGAGGCGGTCTTGGAGGTCATAGAACTGGATGGCAGTGGAGACGGAAAGGCGCACTCGCCGGTCTCGAAGGCCCTTCGCCGTGTAGACCTTGCTGTGTCGATCCTTCCCGCCAGTGGCCCGCGAGACCCGGAAGATCCTCGACGACGGCTGCTGCTGCCATGGAGGGATGCGGCTAGCGGCGACTCCTCTGCCCTTCTTCTCGCCGTCCTCTTCGTCCTCTTCCTGGTGCTCTTTGTGCCCTATCTTGGCGGCTATGTTGCCGTTGCCCGCCACCACCCGTGTCCTCTTACAGCCTTGGTTATTCTCCTCCACTTCCATCTGGTTCTAGTGTCTCTATTGGGCCCAAGATCCGACCTTTACCGCCTTCCTGGCCGCTCCTTAATCTCCTTTCTGAAAAGCGGTGGGCGACTAAGAGCGGAGGTGTGTCAGCTCTAGGCCTTATAGGATTTCTGAGAGTCAGCGGAAGGATGTCCTCTTGCAATTAGCACTGGTGGCGAGCTGACGGACGCAGTAATACTTGCCGAAAAAAAAATGAAACGAAGTGAAAAAGCAAGACCTTTGGACGCTCGAGATCGCACTCGTATCCGGCGATCGGCTGTTCCCGGCTTTCTTCTCTCTCTTCCTGCAGCTTGCGGTCACCGGGCGGGCAGAAATCAGCGTTGCCGCCTGCAACACGGCAGTATAGCAGCACAGGCTGCAACAACGGCAGTAAGAATTATGCAAGCGTAGGCGTAAAAAGACGAAACAATCGGCAGCTGCAACACCAATTAATTTCAACAGCAGCTTTAAAGCCAAAAACCAAATCAAACACGGAAAAAAAACCACAGAGAGCAACCGAGCAAAGAAAATCAAATTAAAAAGCAAAAACTCACAACAGAATATGGTTGCCGAAATCTCAGCAATTACTCTTCAGTATCAATCACGCATCAAAATTTTAGACTTTTCATCCAAGGATATTTTACCTTATTCCGATCTAATGCTGCTGCGTGTAAAACCATCCAGATCTACCACAGACCCAAAAATCTCCACTCAAGCTCACCTCCAGCTCCCGATTCGAAGCAGCCAAGTTGGGATCGACCTCCATTCTCCCCGATTGTCCCCCGGACGGCTCGTCACACAAATGCTGCTCTCTACTCACTCCGAACGAGACCAAAACCGTCCTTTCCCAGGCCACTACAACCGCTTTAGACCATAATCCTTCATTTCCGTACCTCGATCTCCTACTCTCCGCAATATCCCCAGTGCCCGAGGAGCACAACTGCGATTGGGTGCAAGGTACAGCGAGGATCTAAGCTCGCAAAAGCCGTGGGGAATCGCGCTTCTTTCGTCGCTAAATCCTAGTTTAATCCACCCGAGAAAAGAGACGACGGAAGGCAATCGATAAGCGAGAGCTCGCGTTCCGAAACCCTAGTTGTTCCCATCCGAGCAATGCCCGAGCTTATCGAGAAACCCAGCAATCACTCCGCCAGTTTTATAAGAGTATTTATTAAATGATGACCAACTATAATATATACAGTAAATTATCAAAGGACGCATATAAAAAGTTGAATTTATAAAAGATATATTTTACTTTAATATTTATCAAAGAACATATTATTTTAAAAGTATTTTCTATTTTATCCTCTTAACAATTTAACTTTTTTACCTTTTTCTTTTCTTCATTATTTTTTTCTCTCTTCTCTCTCATTTCTTTTTTGCAAAACATATGAATAATATTAGTTAATCTTTTAATAACATTTTAATACATTTGAAAAATAAAAATAAACAATGAATAGCATATTTGAACTACTTGCAATTTTAGAAATCCATCGAAATTAAAATGAGTGTAATCGGAGCTCTCTAGGTCGATCAGTGGATTTCGGTCAAAACAAACTGATGGACCTAGAGAGCTCCGATTACATCCATTTCAATTTCTATGGATTTCTGAAATTACAAGAAGTTCAAATATGGTATCCATTATTTATTTTGGCTTTTCATACACGTTAACATGCAAAATCAAAGAATCGGCAAAAAAACCCACGTTGGGTCTGATATGAAATCATATCAGGCCCAACATAGGCTGTTTTTACCGATTCTTTGATTTTATGTATAAACATCTATAAAAAGTCGAAATAAATAATGAGCATCATATTTGAACTCCTTGCAACATCAAAAATCTATAGGAACTGAAATGGATGCAATCGGAGATCTCTAGGTCTATCAGGTTGCCATTAATGCGGTTTATGGAATGGAGGAGAAAAACTGCTACAATATTGGTATGTATAATAAGTTGAAAAAAAATGTGAAATACTTCTACTCAACAGTTGCTACGACAACGTTTTGGCATGCAATGCACTAGTGGTCGCGCGTGGTAGTAGATACATCATAAAGTATAACACTAGCATAACTGCTACACGTTGTAGCAGATTATCCTAGGTAGCTGCTACAAAGTGCAGCAGCTACAGTTAAGCTATATTACTATAAGCTGTAGCAGTTGATCCGCACTAACTGCTACTTAGTGTAGCAGCTAATCTTGATAAGCTACTAAAATTTGTATCACTTTACACCTGTTTATTGACAAAAGCATTATTTTATATGACCGACCCCTTCGGTTGCAATTAATGTGTAATATGGAAATAAAGGTTCAACTACAAGTGCAAAACTATGGTTATCCGGTGTCTATAATCATCTTGCAGTAGATGCTACATAATGTAGTATCTACTCAGTACTAGGATAACAAGATATAGCACCAATACGAAACGTGACTACGTTAAACCTATAAATTAGGTTACGTGAGTAATTATAGGCAAACCCAGCACATGTTATTGATGAGTCAAAAGGTCGACTCTTTTCGACGACTTGTTGCACAAAAGCTGCTACACCATGTATTGAATTCCTACCTGCAATTAATGTACAAAAGCTGCTACACCATGTCGCAGCTTAAATTGTTTATAACTTATATTTTATTACACCTGGGAAAAGGGGATGATGCAAAGCCAGATAGAAATAAACAAATACTAGCTGCTACAAAGTGTGGCAGTTGACTGTCGGTAAGCTGCTACAATATGCAGCATCAAATTACAAGAGAATCTTGTTTGTTTTATGTTATTAGCTTTATTTACAATATTAAATTTATTACATGAACAATATCAACTCCTTGTGAATATTACCATATCACAGACCCCGTCCGTTGCTACTTTGGTGTAGCAGCTATAATATTGTAACTGCTACAACGTGCACCAGATTTACCAATACCATGTTCCTAGTTATTGACAATGATATAGAATAATGAATCCATTTTATTTTACCGATTAAACATATCTCCACATGCCAATGAAATATAATTGGACTAATACATTAATTAGTAGCTGCTACAGATATTCCATAGTAACTGTAAACTCGTCGACGCCATAATGTATTTGTAAATCAAAGAGAATTCCTGAGGGAATGACTGAGGCTCTGTGGTGCACAAACGGAAGATTGTACAAAAGTCAGACCACTCCCTTACAGGCCATAACACAGGAACGAACGGTGTGTTGGTTGCTACTCGGAAAGCCTAGAGGTTCCACTGTACAAAAATTTTGTACAAAGGTCTGAACCTTTTCCTAGCTACCATGTGTTCTTTTAAATTAAATTTTGGATCGCCTGCGGAACTTAACACGTTTGATCCAAAACTTAATTTATTTGTTCTTTTAGGTTTTGACTTGGATCTCCTGCGGAACTTAACACGTTCGACCCAAATCACCTTAAGTTATTAATTCCATTAAATATTAATTTCCATAATCGGTTCCCAGTACTGACGTGGTGAAGCACATGGCCTTCTTGGATATGGGAGCAACCACTACCGACTAGACAAAACCTTTTATAGAAATCTAATATTTAATTTCCTAAAATAACTTTAGGTTAACTGAAAAGAACAATCAAATCACAAGGAAAAATAAAACAAAAGAACACAACTTCGAAAAACATATTCGAAATACTAGAACGTAAGCCTCTTGTATTTGGTATTATTTCCATAAATAACTAGTATGATGCGGAAAAGGAAAAACTACTAGTTATACCTTCTAGAAAGACCTCTTGATCTTCTACCGTATTCCTCTTCTAACCTCGGACGTTGTGTGGGCAACGATCTTCCGAGATGAGAAACCACCAACCACCTTCTTCTCCTCCCTAGCTAGGTTCGGCCAAAACAAAAGAGCTTCACCAAGGAAGAAGAAAAACACCAACCAAGCTCCAAGGGATGCAAGCTTTCTCTCCTTCTTCTTCTTCTTCTCCAAGTAGTATCCGGCCACCACAAGAACTCCAAGCAAGAGGGATGTTTCGGCCACCACAAAGAGGAAGAGAGGGAGAAGATGTTGGCCGGCCACACCAAGGAATAGGAGAGGGAGAATAATAGAGGTTGTCTCCCATGAAGGCATCCCTACCCCTTCTTTTATATTCCTTGGTGATCCTGTCCGAATCGCTGAACCAAAGGACGCTGGGCACGTGGCGCGCTCCTAGTCGGTGGCGTAGGCCTCCAAAGCTCCGACGAACCTGCACAGAAGTCGGGCCGGGAAGGGGTTCCCGGCGGCGACCCTCCGACGCTCAAGTCAGGCAAGCAAACAGTGGAAAAGAGTGGCTCCAGAGATGTTTCACGCGTCCCTCCGGCGAAGTCTGTGACTCTTTATATAGAGTGGTGAAAGAGCTTCTACACGCCCACCGAGGCGTGTACGTGTCCGCAGCCCATACCTTGGTATGTGTTTGTCAGAAAGCTTACCTGACGCCATACTGCAACAGTCCCATCGCGCCTTCGATGGGACAACAGGACACCCCGTTGTCAGACTAGGAGTATGGCTTAGCCATACGACTTGACGGCTGTTAGCAGATGTTCCGGTCACTATTTACCTACCGCCTGCCAGGACATCCGCCCGGCCGGCTAGACGAAGAGCGCCGTCCGGACGGACCTAATTCCCTGCGCCGGCCGGGCGGCGCGCCCATTACGTCCTACCTTCTCTTAGGCCTTCCGCTCGGCCATTGTTTACTATTTCATTGAGCGTCGGAACCCCGATTCCTGTCAGGGCGCCTTTTACTATCAGATGTTTACTGGCAGACCGATCGGCCTGCCCTTTTCTCATGAGTCCGGTCGGCTCACCCTTCTTCGACAGACCACCTGGCCTTTTGACCTCCACGTGGCGTTGACCCCTCGTTAGGGGTCCCGGGCTCTTACCACCGGATCACTTGCCTTCCCCTCGAGTCTAGTCGAAGGAGGCGAAGTCCGACTGACTGGACTACCGATCTGACTGAGCAATGACCACTGCATTAGGCCGCTCGGCCAGGCATAGGTATACTCATCCGTTCGGCGGTATCTTGTCCGTGCCTTGTGTTCTCTTGGAATCCATGTCCGATGCTCTCCCCTACTACCCATCACGTGCGCTGCGCACGGTAAGGGGAGCTCCTTAAATGCGACCAGTATCCTGCTGACACGTGGCGATCGTGCGTTTGTCAGCGTATGGCGGTGGCGTCACTTCCGATGGGACAGCCGCCGTTTGAAATGAACGGCTAGATGATGACCTCGTTATCGATCACATGGATCGGACGGTGTAAATCGATCGCGGCCGCCCTTATAAAGCTCCCGATCCCAGCTCTTCGCCGCATTTCGACCTTATCGTCTTCAGCCATCACTCGGTTCCTTTTTTCCGGCGACCTTGCACTTCAGCTCTCCGACGACTCTACAGCCTCCTTCGATCGTCTTCTTTGCGCGTAAGGATTCCTTTTCCTTGCTGCCCCTCCTTTTTTCCCTCTATTAGCTATTTCCTTCATCATCCCGCATTCTTTCCCTGTTTTTACTTCTCCCTCCTTCCATCGCGCGTCCATCCCTAGCCTTATACCATGACCAACACCTCACAGCCGACCGGCGGTGCTCCGGGTCTTTGGTATTCGACCATGGAAAGCCGGTTCGACGAGGAGGATGCCTTGCGCCTCACTCGAACCTATGATCTGTCGACCGACCACCAAATAGTGTTAGCCACACCGGCCGATCGGCCTGACGAACCGCCGCCCGGCACTGTTCTATTCTTTCGAGACCAATTTTTGGTCGGGCTATGCTTCCCACCCCACAAGTTCTTCTTACAAATTTACAATTATTTTCGCATTCCGCTCGGCCAGGTAGTCCCCAACTCCATTAGGCTGTTGAGCGGAGTGATAGTCCTTTTTAAACTGAACAACATCCCCCTCGAGCCTAAGATTTTTCACTACTTTTTTTATCCCAAGAAAGCCGAGTGGGGTACCTTTATTTTCAGTCTAGGATAGGCTTCGTCCTCTTTGACAATATGCCGAGCTCCAACAAACATTGGAAGGAGCACTTTTTCTATGTGCGTTTTCCCGAGCAGCCAACTTTTCGTACCAAGTGGCAGACGGCGATGCCGACGCAACCGGAGCTCGGCAAATTTAGAGGTGATGCGGCCTACCTTCATGCGGCCGAGCGGTTGGTGGGTCAGCGCTATCACATTGACAAGCTACTCCTCCCAGGAGTAATGTATATATTCGGCCTGTCTTCCACCGCAGCCGATCTGCCCTGCAGCATGAGTAAGTGATTATCGTCCCTCCTTTTTCTTTTGTTCTAATTGATTTAATCTTTGTTTCTGCAGCTGAAGTTATGTGGCGTGCTAAGGCGATCGAGAAGCTCAAATTGAAAGCCGCTCAGATTGAGGCGGTGAAGAACAAGGAGGTCGCCGAGCGGGGCCTTGATCCAGCCGATCCGACCGGCGAATCAGGTGAGGGGACCCCAACACATAGAACCTTTTACCGAAGCCGAGGTGGAGGGCCGTTCGGCCGATGATGTTCCGTTACGCACTCAGAAACACCGACGACCGGAATCCGCATCTGTCTCAACTCCATTTGATGAACCACAGCCCGAGCGGGGCGCGGATGCTCCGGTGTCCCTAGAGAGTACCCCGACCCCACATGGCTCTCCGAGGGCAAGCTCCGAGGTGCCGCCGTCCAGTCCTACAAGAACCCTGCGCCGTATCAGGCGCTTGGGCGAGCTTCCCTCCTCGTCCACCGGTGGGCCGTCCGGTAAGGCCGACGCTTCTCAGAGCGAGCCGAGCGGCCAGAATTTAATTAAAACCGTTCTGCGCCTTCCTTCGGAGGCGTACATGGCTGTTGCTGATCGGCCAATGGTCCCTGAGCAGCAGATCACCTTGACGGGCCCTCTTGCCCAAGATTGGGTGGATGCTCGGCGTCGAATAGCCATGCTGACTCCCGGGCAGCTCGGCGACAGCAACCTACAACAGGCCACCGGGGTATGCTCTTTTTCTTTGTTTGCGTATTTGAAGTATGTTTTTAACCTGTTCACACTTGCTAGCAGAACTGGGTGGAGCAGATCGCCATTAGCGATCGGTTGACCGAGCTGGAGGATGAATTGAAAAAACTCAAGGCCGTGGGGGACAGCCAACAGTCGACGGCCACTCTGGAGAAGGCCAAAAAATTACTGGAAGCCGAACGAAAATGGGCTTCCGAGCTGGCGAGCAAGGTCGTTCGGCTTGAAGCGATGATCAAACAACGAGATAAGGAGATCAAGACGGCGACCACTCGGAAGCCCCAGGCCGTTGATGACATGGACCGTATGAAGGTGGAGATCAGAGGGCTGGAGCAACGCATCAAGGATCTGGATGCTCTTCTGGCCACCGAGAAGGAGAGCCGCTCGGTCGATCTTCAAAGATTTGATGGAGATTTGAAGGATCTCCAAGCTGCCAGTGACGCTGCCCACGCCGCACTCAAAGAGTATCAAGAGGGGGAGTCGGCGCGCTCTGACGAGGTGAGGAAGGCATTCGTCCGCTCGGATGCCTTTGGGGAGAAGTTTACTGACAAGATCTCCCTCACCTTTGAAGAGGCAATCAAAGCGGCTGTGGGTCATTTAAAGGCCAAAGGCCACCTGCCCGCCGAGCTGACCATCCCTCCCGAGGACCTTGCGACTGTGATGGGCGCCATCCCCGATGCTCTTTTTGACTTCGACGCCTGAGGAGTGTTTTTTATAAACTTTTTTGTATCCCCGCCGCTCGGCCATACTTATTTTTGCTGTAACTTTTTTTTTTTTGGTTAGCCCTGTGCTTAATAGATAATCTTTTCCTTTCCTTCAACTTTTATTTTGGCAAGAAATTTTTCTCTCGTCATAACTAAAGTGTTCTTTAAAACTACTCCACTCGGCACCACGCTTTGTCAGGCTAAAGTCGATTGTCTTCAATAACGTCTTTCATCATGCGACAGAGCAACCGCTCGGCATGAGAACGCCCTTCGTTGGTATCGTAATTATCTTTAGTTCTCATTGACCAATCTTTGCTTTGTGCCTTACCCCCCAAGGGGTTTTCCGTATATTTTTGGTAAGCGAGCCGCTCAGCCATATGTTGGTCTTAACGACCAGGCTATCGTTGATTGTATCATGTGAATGGCTATCCGCTCGGACGTTTATAGACGCCGGCTTGTCTCTCGATATTTAACGTCAGAGCTCGACGGTCTTCCGCTCGGAGGGTTTATAGACGCCGGCTCGTCTCTCGATATTTAACGTCGGAGCTCGACGGTCTTCCGCTCGGACGTTTATAGACACCGGCTCATCTCTCGATATTTAACGTCGGAGCTCGACGGTCTTCCGCTCGGACGTTTATAGACGCCGGCTCGTCTCTCGATATTTAACGTCAGAGCTCGACGGTCTTCCGCTCGGAGGGTTTATAGACGCCGGCTCGTCTCTTGATATTTAACGTCGGAGCTCGACGGTCTTCCGCTCGGACGTTTATAGACGCCGGCTCGTCTCTCGATATTTAACGTCGGAGCTCGACGGTCTTCCGCTCGGAGCGTTTATAGACGCCGGCTCATCTCTCGATTTTTAACGTCGGAGCTCGACTGCCTCGGACGTTTATAGACGCCGGCTCATCTCTCGATATTTAACGTCGGAGCTCGACGGTCTTCCGCTCGGACGTTTATAGACGCCGGCTCGTCTCTCGATATTTAACGTCGGAGCTCGACGGTCTTCCGCTCGGACGTTTATAAACGCCGGCTCGTCTCTCGATATTTAACGTCGGAGCTCGACGGTCTTCCGCTCGGACGTTTATAGATGCCGGCTCGTCTCTCGATATTTAACGTCGGAGCTCGACGGTCTTCCTCTCGGACGTTTATAGACACCGGCTCGTCTCTCGATATTTAACGTCGGAGCGCGACGGTCTTCCGCTCGGACATTTATAGACGCCGGCTCATCTCTCGATATTTAACGTCGGAGCTCGACGGTCTTTCGCTCGGAGGGTTTATAGACGCCGGCTCGTCTCTCGATATGTAACGTCGGAGCTCGACGGTCTTCCGCTCGGAGGGTTTATAGACGCCGGCTCGTCTCTCGATATTTAACGTCGGAGCTCGACGGTCTTCCGCTCGGAGGGTTTATAGACGCCGGCTCATCTCTCGATATTTAACGTCGGAGCTCGACGGTCTTCCGCTCGGAAGTTTATAGACGCCGGCTCGTCTCTCGATATTTAACGTCGGAGCTCGACGGTCTTCCGCTCGGACGTTTATAGACGCCGGCTCGTCTCGCGATATTTAACGTCGGAGCTCGACGGTCTTCCGCTCGGACGTTTATAGACGCCGGCTCGTCTCTCGATATTTAACGTCGGAGCTCGACGGTCTTCCGCTCGGAGGGTTTATATACGCCGGCTCGTCTCTCGATATTTAACGTCGGAGCTCGACGGTCTTCCGCTCGGAGGGTTTATAAACGCCGGCTCGTTGATGTAGCCTAAAATCTATATTAAATGTCACAAATAGGCTTATCAACTTAATAAAATGTATTTTCCACTGAACCCCTTAATTAAACAATAATGTCGTAGTAACGAGCCCAGGATCGATCCGAGGAACCAACGGTAGAATGTAATTTAGGATTGTCTTTTATTCCTATTTTTGGGGTTTTCGATATAAAAATAGAGTTGGGGGTTTAAAAGCTTTAAATCTAAATCTAACAGAGGAAAAGCACAGCGAATAAAAAAACTAATCTAAAGCAAGAGTAAAACCTAACTATGTGTCAATAATCAAACCTCAATGTATTGTCACTCTACGTTGTGATGAAACTATTGACACACACTTAAACTAAAGATAAAAGAGCAAGACACAATTAAATCTGATCTAAACAGAAATGAAACCCTAACTTAGAATTTAAACACTAAACAAGTAACCAAGCATCAACTAAAACTTAAACTAAACTACAACAAGGTAATGAAAGGCTAAATTACTTGCCTAAAAATATAACAAAACATAAAAGTAATCTGTGCTAAGCTATAAAAACAATAACAAAATAAATTAAACCCTAACCAATCCAACTCACAACCAATCTCACCAAACTTCACACTCTTGCCGTCACACAAGAGGCCAAAATCGAGACCACCCAATTTCGGACCTCAGTGGAGACTCTCTACAGCGTATCAGTTCCAGGATTGCTCAACAACGCCGACGGACCACCCCCGACGAGCTAAGAACAACCCGGAACCCAAAAATGGCCGAAAATGCTGGAAATCTACAAATCTGGTCCTCTGGATCTGGATGGAGCTGCGGATGATAGTTTGATGTCGGATGGAGCTCAGGAACACCGGAAGACTGTTGGTGCGGGAAGCATCCGACGATCGAACTCGTGTTTTGATAACGGCAAAGAATTCGAAGTTAAGATGTTTTTTAGTCTAACAAGCCTACTTGAGGATTTCAGGAAAGTCCTAGCTGCGGTTAGGCAAAGGGAAAACCCTAGGGGGCGGTAACCCTAGGTCATAGGGGGTGGTAACCCTATGCGGAAAGTCTTGGCAGGTCGATGGCTTCAGGCAAAAGTCCTAGGGGGTGGTAACCCTAGGTGAAAAGTCCTGGTGTCGCGAACCAGGTGAAAGACTGGACTAACCGGGGAAGCGGATGTCCAGCAGAAAGTCCGGAAGCATCGAGTGCTGAGCAAAAGTCCAGTCGATCTGGAGGATCGACTGGCAACAGGTAAATCTCCTGAGTGGAGTAGGTGAGGACGCGTTCTCCGCAGAGGGAACAGTAGGCGTCGGGTCGACCTAGGGCTTCCGGCTGGAAATCCAAAGTCAGACTCGGACAGTCTGAAGACTGTCAATTATTACTTACTGTGTTTTATCAGATTCTAACACTGTCTTGCAGGGTATTTTGCTCGGACTAACCTTTGTTTGCAGGTGAGGAGCCTGCTTGAAAAAGGTTGTCCGGGCGCCCGGGACCAAACTTTATCCCTGCTGCGACTTCGCCACGTGGAGCATCCTGGTTGGTTGGCCACGTCACACTCCAGGCGCCCGGAAGGGATCCAGGCGCCCGGAATCGCATATAAAAGGAGGGTTGAGGTGCAGCTTCAAAGTACAACGAATTCTAAGTGATCTTTCATCAACACGCTGCTCCAAAAGACGCTCCGAAGTGCTACTACAAGTGCCCGACGACCCGAAGCTTTAGAATTAGCATTTCTTGTTGTCGGTATAATTTTTTATAGCTTTTTATTTGTACTCATAATTGTAATCGTTTAACGAGCTTATAGTTGTTGCCCACCGGAAGCGATCAAGGATCGCGGGCCTTCGACTAGGAGTCGACTTAGGCTCCGAACGAAGTAAAATCGACCTGTCTCTTTGTGTTGTCTCTTTATTTTATTTCCGCTTATTCCGCTGCACGTTTTAACTCTGATAGTTTTCCGATAATGGAACGAAATAGCCACGAGCGCTATTCACCCCCCCTCTAGCGCTTCTCGATCCAACAATTGGTATCAGAGCGGGGTCGTCTTGAATCAGTGCAACCACTATTCGAGATAATTTTTTCGTGGTTTTGTTCGGAGTCGATTAGAATTTAGCCTCATAGCTATATTCTAATTTCTTTTTACGAATCGATTTTCTGCTCAAAGCTGGTCAATACCACTTGAGCCTGTTATTTTTTCCTTCCTCCCGCACTACTAATCCAAGACTTAGTCTTGGAATAGATCTTGTTGTTTCTGTTTTTTTTAGATCTAAATGGCCCAACAAGAAGGATTTAGCACCGTTCGTCCCCCATTATTTTCCGGAGAAGACTTCGGATATTGGAAGGGGCGAATGGAAATTTATCTAAAGATCCAGTTCGACACCTGGATGATCGTCAAAACAGGACTGCAACTACCAACTGGTACAGACGGTAAGCCTACATCCTGTGAGAACTGGGAGCCAACATTTATCAAAAAGGTGGAAGCCGACGCCAAAGCCACCTGCACAATCCAGTTCGGTCTTACCAAAGAAGAGCTCAACAGAGTCGGTCCATTCTCCTCCGCAAAGGAACTATGGGAGAAACTGATCGAACTACACGAGGGCACCTCAGAAACCAAGGTAAGTAAACGTGATTTGTTACTAAATAAACTATATAATTTGAAAATGCAAGAAGGCGAGACGGCAAGCTCTTTGCACGCCCGAATTCAAGATATCCTGAATTCTCTACATGGAATCGGGCAGAAGGTAGAAAACAGAGATATAATAAGGTATGCCCTTAACTCATTCCCTAGGAGTACACTATGGGCATCAATGGTAGATGCCTATAAAGTCTCTAAGGATTTGTCCTCCTTGAAATTAGACGAATTATTTAGTGAATTCGAACTCCATGAACAAACTAATGCACAGCCATCCGAGAAAGGGATTGCTTTGGTTGCAGGAACGAATCGAACACGGGAATTGAATCGGAATCAGAAGATGAACCTGACTCAGAAGATTCAGAAGATGAACTGACCAGCGAACTTGTGAATCTTGTAAAGAAGCTCTACAAGAAGAAGAAGGGCTTCAACAAGAAAGATCTAAAGAAGGCAGTCCAATCCAGGGAGGCCCAACAAAACTCAAAGGTAAAGTTCGAAGTCACATGTTACGGGTGCAACCAGAAAGGACATATCAAGGCCAACTGTCCCAACCAAAAGGAGGCCAAAAAGCAAAGAAGAAAGAAGGCACTAAAGGCAACCTGGGACGAATCTTCTTCGGAGGACGAAGACGACGAACTTGACCAAACAAGTTTACTCGCATTGATGGCCCTGGACCAGATCAGCGAATCCGATAGCGAGTCATAAGCCGACTCCGAGCAAAGCCACGGATCCGTATCCGTTTCTGAAGGGCCAGACTCCGCTGTAAGTATTCCTAGGCTTAATAATTTAGTCAATTATTTACTTCGCAAATTAGCCAAGTCAAATTTGAAAATTAAGTCACTTTTAAAAGAAGTAACCATTCTTAAAGGAGTAACTAACTTAAAATCTTTAACTGAAGATTCAACTCAAGTACAACAACTTGAGAAAGAAAATTCAAATATGAAAAATCAGTTAAATGATTTAAAAATTACTTTAGAAAAGTTCTCTCTGGGCTCCAAGAATTTGGATCTAATTCTTGGGACACAAAGAGCCGTCTACAATAGAACTGGGTTAGGATATAAAAGTAAATATAAATCTTATTTATCCTTAATAAACAAACAAAGTAGTAAATCAGTCCAAGCATGGGTCCCCAAGTCCAAATTGATAAATCAAATTGGACTTGGCCAATACTGGGTTCCGAAGGATCAAATATACTACCTCGACAGACCATATCGAGGCCGTGATCCAGGGAAAACTAAAATGAAAACGATCGTAATTTAAAATTCGAAATTAAATTAAAAATTAAAAATTAAAAATTAAAAATCAAATTCAAAATTTAAAATTCAAAATTAAATTAAAAATTAAAAATCAAATTAAAAATTTAAATTAAATTCAAAATTAAATTACAAATTCAAAATTCAAAATTCGAAATTAAATTATAAATTATAAATTCAAAATTCGAAATTAAATTATAAATTATAAATTCAAAATTCGAAATTAATTTAAAAAATTCAAAAAAAAAATTTCAAAATTCAAAATTAAACAAATCGAAATTATAAATGAAAAATAGATGGAGGGTCCAAACTAGCTGGCACCTCCAACTGAACTACCCGACAGGGTAACTGAACCTAATTTACCCGGAATGGGTAAAACAAGAATAGATTACCCGGCAGGGTAGTTAAGGTTAGATTAAAACGGGATAAGTTTAACTTGAACCACAGTACTTGTGAAGTTTTTGGATGATAGTACGTTAGGGAAACTTGGGCATCGCATGTCTAGGAAGATATGGCTTCAACCTGGTGCATTTGGCCAAGTGGAACTGACCGAAGCCACCCTTAAATGGATCCTAACTAGTTAGACCAAGTTTTAGTATTAAGTTTAATGGGTAGGACTATTTGAAAAACCTCGAAGGCATGGTTACTTTAATGAGCTCCTTGTGACTCACCATAGCCCAGAAGTTTATCCAAAGAATGCTTATTTGTTGAATCCAAAGCTAAAACTGAATCTAACACAAGACTAAACAAAACCCTTAAATTGAACCTCAATTCATCTCACAAAAATTATAGGATTCCCTGATTGAGAAATTAGATCGGGTGAGATGACTAAGTAATTAAAATCAAACTGAAAATTATTTTAAAAACTTAAATTTCAAAATTATTTTAAAAACTTAAATTTCAAAATTATTTTAAAAACTTAAATTTTAAAATTATTTCAAACTTAAATTTCAAACTTATTTTAAAAACTTAAATTTCAAAATTATTTTAAAAACTTAAATTTCAAAATTATTATAAACTTAAATTTCAAAATTATTTCAAAAACTTAAATTTCAAAATTATTTTAAAAACTTAAATTTCAAAATTATTTTAAAAACTTAAATTTCAAAATTATTTTAAAAACTTAAATTTCAAAATTATTTTAAAAACTTAAATTTCAAAATTATTATAAACTTAAATTTCAAAATTATTTCAAAAACTTAAATTTCAAAATTATTTTAAAAACTTAAATTTCAAAATTATTTTAAAAACTTAAATTTCAAAATTATTTTAAACTTAAATTTCAAAATTATTTTAAAAAAAAACTTAAATTTCAAAATTATTAAAAACTTAAATTTTAAAATTATTTTAAAAAACTTAAATTTCAAAATTATTTTAAACTTAAATTTCAAAATTATTAAAAACTTAAATTTCAAAATTATTTTAAACTTAAATTTCAAAATTATTTTAAACTTAAATTTCAAAATTATTTTAATTTTGAAAAACTTAAATTTTAAAATTATTTTAAAAAACTTAAATTTCAAAATTATTTTTTAAAAAAAAAACTTAAATTTCAAAATTATTTTAAACTTAAATTTCAAAATTATTTTAAACTTAAATTTCAAAATTATTTTAAAAAACTTAAATTTCAAAATTATTTTAAACTTAAATTTCAAAATTATTTTAAAAAACTTAAATTTCAAAATTATTTTAAAAACTTAAATTTCAAAATTATTTTAAAAACTTAAATTTCAAAATTATTTTAAACTTAAATTTCAAAATTATTTTGAAACTTAAATGTCAAAATTATTTCAAACTTAAAATTCAAAATTATTTTAAACTTAAATCTCAAAATTATTTTAAAATTATTTTAAACTTAAATTTCAAAATTATTTTAAAAAAAAAAAACTTTAAATTTTAAAATTATCTTGAATACAATAGAATAGAAAATTTAAGGAGACAATAAACATAGTGTCTGCTTCAATCACGCTATCTTTAATCCATTAAAAAGAAACCAATTCAACTACTTCATGTGTAGGAATTGGATCAATGGATGTTGGATAGTGGATGCTCCAGACATATGACTGGAGACAAGTTGAAGTTTACCAAACTCAAGTACAAGAGTCTAGGATCAGTTGCATTCGGCAACAACGGTAAACTTAAAGTAATCGGAAAAGGTAATATTGAACTTAGTTCCGATTTCGTTATTCGAAATGTTTTATTGGTTGACAATTTTAACTTTAATTTACTAAGTATAAGTCAATTGTGTGACAGCGGATATCTAGTTAATTTCGATAAATCTGGATGTCTAGTTAAAAATATTGAAAATCCAAAAATTAAACTTAAGGGACTTAGGAAAAATAACATCTACACAATTAATTTATCAATATCCTCTATAAAGTGTCTCCTGACACAACAAGAGGAAACTCAACTGTGGCACAGAAGGCTGGGTCACACACAAACAAGACTTATTTCAAGAATGAGTCAAAATGGTCTAGTTAGAGGTTTGCCCAAATTAAAATTTATTGAAAATTCAATCTGTGATGCATGTCAAAAAGGAAAACAAACCAAGTCAACCCATAAGTCAACTAACCTAGAAAGATCCAACACCATACTTGAGCTCCTTCACCTTGATCTATTTGATTCACATGGAGCCAAATCACTAAACAAGAACCAATATTGCTTAGTAATAATTGATGACTACTCCAGGTACACTTGGGTAAAATTTCTAAAAACAAAAGATGAAACCTATGAAATATTTAGTAATTTTTGCAACTTAACGGAAAATGAAAAAGATACTAAAATTAAAAGAATAAGAAGTGATCACGGAGGGGAATTTGAAAATCATAAGTTCACCCAATTTTGTAAAATAAATGGATACCAACATGAATTTTCATGTCCTAGAACCCCCCAACAAAATGGACTAGTAGAACGTAAAAATAGAACACTACAAGAAGCCGCTAGGACAATGTTAAACGAATATGAGTTAAGTCACCAATTTTGGGCTGAAGCAATAAATACGATAAATTATATTCAAAACAGAATTTTAATAAACAAATATCACAACAAAACACCGTATGAACTCTACTATCATAAAATTCCCAATCTAAATTATTTAAAAGTATTTGGTTGTAAAGTTCATATTTTAAATACTAAAGATTACTTAGGAAAATTTACACCCAAATCTAATCAAGGAATATTCTTAGGATACTCCTCTACCAGTAGAGCCTTTAGAGTATATAATCAAAATACATTGAAAGTTGAAGAAACAACTAATGTAATATTTGATGAAGAAAACAACTTACCTAATATAAATGCAAATATTAACACTAATCCAAGAGATGTAGATGATGATGAAATCCAAACTAATCTTAATGAGTCTGAAGAACCAATTTCTGACTCACAAATAAGACCAACTAGAATAAGCACCTCTCACCCACCTGACCAAATTTTGGGTGACCCAAACCTAGGAGTCAGAACTAGATCGTCTTATAGAAACCTTAGTCAGATTGCTCTAATTTCTAAAATTGAACCTAAAACTATAGAAGAAGCCCTGCCTGATCCAGACTGGATCATTGCAATGCAGGAAGAATTAGCCCAATTTGAGAGAAACCAAGTCTGGGACCTTGTACCTAAACCCATAAATAAATCAATAATAGATACTAAATGGGTTTTTAGGAATAAGTTAGATGATCACGGTGATATAGTAAGAAACAAGGCAAGGTTAGTAGCCAAAGGGTTTAGTCAAGTCGAAGGCCTAGACTATGATGAAACCTATGCTCCAGTAGCTAGACTCGAGTCCATTAGGATGTTATTAGCCTATGCAGCCAATAAAGGATTCAAATTGTACCAAATGGACGTTAAGTCAGCCTTTTTAAATGGTTTTATCAAGGAAGAAGTCTACGTAAGCCAACCTCCAGGGTTTGAAGACATAGACTACCCTAATCACGTTTTTAAATTAAAAAAGGCACTATATGGACTAAAACAAGCCCCTAGAGCATGGTATGAAAGACTATCTAATTACTTAATATCCAAAGAATTTAACCAAGGACAAATTGATCCTACTTTGTTCGTGAAAACTATAGGAAAAGACATCTTTATAGCCCAAATCTATGTTGATGACATAATTTTTGGCTCAACTAACTCAAAATTTCTAAAAGAATTTATTAAGTTAATGGAAAGTGAATTTGAAATGAGCATGGTTGGGGAACTCAACTTTTTCTTAGGCTTACAAATAAAACAAACCAAAGATGGAATCTACATTTATCAAACTAAGTATGCTAAGGAGTTAATCAAAAAATTCAGCATGGAAAACTCAAAAATTATAAATACTCTAATGGCAACCAACATAAACATTGACTCTGACCCTGAAGGAAAACCTGTAGACCCAAAATACTATAGGAGTGCCATAGGAAGTTTACTTTATCTAACTGCAAGTCGACCTGACATACTGTTTGCAGTAGGTATGTGTGCAAGATACCAATCTTGTGCAAAAGAGTCACACCTAACATATGTTAAAAGAATACTGAGGTATATTAAAGGAACTCTAAATGTAGGACTTTGGTATCCAAGAACTTGCACTTTTGACCTTTATGGCTATTCTGATTCAGACTATGCCGGGTGCAAGCTAGACAGAAAAAGTACAAGTGGTGGCTGCCAGATTCTAGTGCCTAGTAAGTTGGTCAAGCAGAAAGCAACATTGTGTTGCTTTATCCACTACAGAAGCTGAATACATAGCTCTAGGAGAATGTGCATCTCAATTGTTATGGATGATGCATACACTAAAAGACTATCAACTAGACTATAAAAATACTAAAATCTTTATTGATAATATCAGCTCAATTAATCTGACCAAAAATTCTATACACCACTCTAGGACCAAACACATAGAGGTAAAACACCACTTTGTAAGGGATCATGTAGCTAAAGGTGAAATTGCACTCAACCACGTTGAGTCCAAATCAAACCTAGCTGACATTTTTACAAAACCCTTACCTGAACTTGATTTCAGTGGACTTAGAAGGCAAATAGGAATGTGTTGGGTAGAATAGATATCTTACTATTATCATTTTTTTTTCAAATTCTAGGAAAAACAGTTTTCAAAACTCCAATTTTACTAGACTTTCAAAAGTTGGGTTTAGTCTAGGATTTCCCCCTAGATATCTTGTTCCCCTAGAATTAAGCCAGAGCATCTCACAAAACACCTAGGTTTACCTTGATTGTGGTTGAAAAACATAGAATGGCGTGAGATGCATAGGGTATAGCCTGGACTCAAGAATGCTTATATCTGTGCATTAATATGAGTCTGGGCGTTAAATATGCAATAAACATTAATCAAGTTAAAGTTCTCCAGCTCTAGTCAAGTCTATCTGGACCTAAATAACTTAACTTGACTAACCTGGTAAAAGCTATTGTCCTATAGACAATCAGCAAGTAGCTAAAGGTTAGACAGTTGGCAAAGGATACTCAATTTCTTTTTTAAGAATGTTTTGTTCTCTATGGCTCTGATACCTAATATATAAACATGACTTGTGCTTGGACTTAAGGACCAACTGAACTTAAAAAAAATAATCTTGTCCTAAAAACTTAAATTCCAATTGACCTTAAACTTCCAAACTCTGTTGAATATTGCTAACTTTAATCATGTACAACTTTTTATACATTGCCCATTTTTTAATTATGGCAAAGGAGGAGAGTAGCAAAAATGTAAACATAAAATTCAAGTTAAAAATTAAAATTAAGGGGGAGAAAAAATTAAGGGGGAGCAAAAATTAAGGGGGAGCCAAAGTTAAGGGGGAGTATATAGGGCAAAATTTACTTAGCAAAATTTTGCCTGTGTTTAAAATGACTATCTATTCGCTTGTTTACTTAACTTCAAATTTGTGTTGCCATAATCAAAAAGGGGGAGATTGTTGGTGCGGGAAGCATCCGACAATCGAACTCGTGTTTTGATAATGGCAAAGAATTCGAAGTTAAGATGTTTTTTAGTCTAACAAGCCTACTTGAGGATTTCAGGAAAGTCCTAGCTGCGGTTAGGCAAAGGGAAAACCCTAGGGGGCGGTAACCCTAGGTCATAGGGGGTGGTAACCCTATGCGGAAAGTCTTGGCAGGTCGATGGCTTCAGGCAAAAGTCCTAGGGGGTGGTAACCCTAGGTGAAAAGTCCTGGTGTCGCGAACCAGGTGAAAGACTGGACTAGCCGGGGAAGCGGATGTCCAGCAGAAAGTCCGGAAGCATCGAGTGCTGAGCAAAAGTCTAGTCGATCTGGAGGATCGACTGGCAACAGGTAAATCTCCTGAGTGGAGTAGGTGAGGACGCGTTCTCCGCAGAGGGAACAGTAGGCGTCGGGTCGACCTAGGGCTTCCGGCTGGAAATCCAAAGTCAGACTCGGACAGTCCGAAGACTGTCAATTATTACTTACTGTGTTTTATCAGATTCTAACACTGTCTTGCAGGGTATTTTGCTCGGACTAACCTTTATTTGCAGGTGAGGAGCCTGCTTGAAAAAGGCTGTCCGGGCGCCCGGAATGGATCCGGGCACCCGGAGGTCCGGGCGCCCCGGACCAAACTTTATCCCTGCCGCGACTTCGCCACGTGGAGCATCCTAGTTGGTTGGCCACGTCACACTCCAGGCGCCCGGAAGGGATCCAGGCGCCCGGAACCGCATATAAAAGGAGGGTTGAGGTACAGCTTCAAAGTACAACGAATTCTAAGTGATCTTTCATCAAACGCTGCTCCAAAAGACGCTCCGAAGTGCTACTACAAGTGCCCGACGACCCGAAGCTTCAGAATTAGCATTTCTTGTTGTCGGTATAATTTTTTATAGCTTTTTATTTGTACTCAAAATTGTAATTGTTTAACGAGCTTATAGTTGTTGCCCACCGGAAGCGATCAAGGATCGCGGGCCTTCGAGTAGGAGTCGACTTAGGCTCCGAACGAAGTAAAATCGATCTGTCTCTTTGTGTTGTCTCTTTATTTTATTTCCGCTTATTCCGCTGCACGTTTTAACTCCGATAGTTTTCCGATAATCGAACGAAATAGCCACGAGCGCTATTCACCCCCCCTCTAGCGCTTCTCGATCCAACAAAGACCACCTCCAAATGCTTCTGATGGGAATCGGAGTCGCCGATTGGAAGACCACCTCCAAATCGGCGCTGGAACATAGAATCGCAGAAGTAGAGATTGCGCCGGAGGGAACACCCTCTGATGGCTCCAGATGATTGGGATGACGCCGCCGAGAAGCTCTCTACCAAGGTTGAAGCTTGAGAGATCGATTGGAGAAGGAAAGGGGTCGGAATCCGAAGAAACGCCGCGGAGACGAAGCTGTTGCACGCTGTGGAGTCGACGAAGAGCTGGAACACTGTAGCTTCTCATTTAAACAGATCTGGATCTGATCGGACGGCTGAGATCATTCCAGGCTAAATCAATGGTGAAAAGTCATCCAAAATCTGATCCGAAGGTATTGATGTTGATCTAGGGTCTGGATCTACCCTCCCGTAGGTCGGATCGATCAGATCATCATTGGATGTCCCAGATCGGCCCAGTCTTCATTGAACGGTCCAGATTAAGTCGGGCTGGATCAATAGCTAGATGAACTCAGATCTGCATCAAAACTTCTGGATCTTCATCAATGGCTCAGATCTACTCCCCATTAAGTTGGATCGGCCAGATCTTCAACGGATGGTCCAGATCTGTCCTATTCTTGATGAACGGCCCATAATGCTTCAAAGCTTGATCTTCTCGTTTGAACTCCGATTCGAGCCCAATTTCGGTCCAAATAGATCCAAATCCAAGATCCTTTGATGCCTACAAAATAAGAATAAAATATTAGCATCAAATAGTACCAAAAATAATATAATTTGTAATTAAGTCCAAAAATAACACAATGCACAAAATATGATGTAACCATGATTTTAACCTATGAAATCAACATCAAACCATGCATATATGAATCAAAATAATGCAGTAAAATCATGGTTATCAAATCCCCCACACTTAGTCTTGAACGTCCCGTGAAAGTAAAGAAAACTAAAAATCATCTCCATAGAAATTTCCCTAGCAATACCTAAAAATGGTAAAAAGAATTTAACTAAGACCATCTTAAAATCACAAACAATCATGAATACAATTCAAACAATAATCAGTAGGTATGGTAGTTTCAATTCAATTGAAAAATTAAGCAAGTTGCAATCTCACAAGGGATTTACCTATTCTATCTCTCACACTCAAACATATGTATAAGTGGAGCTCACTCAATGCAACTCACAACATTTCACTACCATAAGCTTGCTTATTTTCTAATTCTCCACCGCTATAGACATAGCATACATGAATCAAAAGGAATTTATCATGAAGAATTGAAATGGAAGCAAAAAGAATAATTAAAATGGATAAAATAGGCAAAAGAAAAGTATTCAATGAAGAAAATGAGAAGATGAGAGTATTGGAGGAGTATATTTGATGAGTTGACCATTTTGATGTAAAAAGAGTTGTATACCATTTGTTTTAATCAATTCAAAGTATCAAGCTACCCTCCCATTCAATTTGAATGCCAACATAGAATCTTGATACATTGTCTCCCTTTTGATACTCTCTTGAATGTGCCAATTTTCAAAAAAAATTCTTTCACTATTTTTCCACTTCAATTTCAGCAATTTGGAAGCTCAAAAATAATCTCAAATCATGAAGAATAATTCCCTCCCCCACACTTAAAATTTGGCCGTCTCGGGCAATAAAAACACCACATGTATCTAATGTATTTACACTCTAGAAAAGCCACTGCTTTCTCTGTATCTGCTGCAGATTCTGTATTACTTCATTTTGCAAAGCTGAACATGGTCCTTGAAATCAGGAATTTAATGGACTGGTTCCTGATCAGCTTCCAGCTTTACCAAACTCATAGAATTCAGTAATGAAATGCAGCTACCAAACCAGAATTCAACTAGAATCTTCAGAATCAGCCTAAACTTTAACCAAACAAATGTGCAGCTATAAATTTTAGAATATAGTCTCACTGAGTTCACAGAAATCCTGCTCCAACAATTCACACATCAACTAACAATTCATTTCCAAATTAACTAGTCACTTCAGAACTGGCAGAGAATTTAACAAACTAGTAACATCTTCATTTGAATATCAGATTCCAGAACTTCAAGAAGCTAACAGATCCCATATGTGCAGCAACAAACTTGGCAGCTCTCAGCCGTGTAGCACAACTAGCTGCAAATATGGATCCTTATGGAAAATTTTGATTTTGTATCAACTTTGCCCTGTTTAACCACCACAATTCTCAATACTTCTTCATTTTGCTTCTTTGGATCCCTAACAATGTATACTTGAAAGAATTCCAAATTTCATTAACTCTAGCTCATTACAATTCATTTCCAAAATTGGCACAGAAATGATACATTCATCATTCAGAATTCTGCATTCTATTCTCAGAATTTAAGAACTAAAGTAACTCCAGCTTCATTATGAAATTTCTAGCTTAGCAAAGATTCTCTGAACACCAACAGCAGATTTGAAACTCAGCTCCCAGCCACTTCTGTAACTCACAATTTCTGATTTACAGGATTCATCATCATAGTCTGATTTCAGAAATTAAATTCTGAATTTCATCATAATCTGTGACTCCCGAGATTCACATATTCCTTGCAAACCACTTGAATTAGGAATTGAAAAATGCATTCATGTTGCAACACTAGAAAGCAAAAGAAGAAATCCTAGAACACCACAGCAAACACCTCAGAATTCTGCATTCACAGTTTTAGGGCTATTTTTTTATATTTTTTTTTTTTGTTGTTAGATCTCATGATATTTCAAATCTCAATTCATTAAAAACTTGATCCAAGGCACAGAATTCCAGATTCTGATTGTAAGGACATTTCAGCAAAATTTTCAGCAAGTTTAGCGTTTGATGATAGTTCATTTGATATTGAATCTGAACTAACTTTGTAGCAGAATTTGAGAATTTAAGTGCAGAATTCAAACTCTATTCAGATTCAAAGTTTAGGTTTCTTTGAATCTAAATTTTTGGGCTAATGGTTTGATGAATCTGATGTTGGATACTTTTGACTGGTCAGCAGCTTGAACAGAAATTTGGAACATACAAGCAATAGTTGATACCTCAATTTTAATCCTCAGATTCTAATTACATTTCCTGAATTCTGACTTCTTACATTTTGTCTCCTTTTAGTATATTAAATAGAGCAAGAACTCAAAGAATTGAATCTACCAAAAATATAGAATGTCAGAAACATCTTATTTAGGAAATGAAAATCAAGTGCTCCACTTGATCTTTTACTGTCCTGAGGAATTCAAAAGGAATATTGGCACAAACAACTTCACATTACTTGCAAATTCTGATATCCATTTCAAAATAGCTAACAGATTATTTGATAATTAACAACAGAGTTAACTTGACAAGAAAACAATATTCCGCAGACTTTGAAAAGAGCAGCAACAGATTTGGCACCCAATCAAACAAATTCAAAGCCCTAAAGATTCCAGAAATCAGCAGCTTCTGCATTCTTCCAAGCTCCTTGCTGCTGTAAAAGTCCACTGCTGCAATCTTCATTTAATATTGAGTTTCAACTCTTGTTCAGCAACATCAGCAAGTTAGCTCGGCAATAAACAGTGCAATGCACTTGAATAATTTCATAAATCAGTCAGTACACTTTTGCTGAATTTCAACAGCTTCATCTATATTTCTGCACTTTTAGTACTAAAATTCTGAACAAATATTCAAGCATCAGAAATAATTTCCTGCATTTCCAAACTCCCTTATGCATTTCTATTTAAAGCCTCAACTTCACCTTTTGTTCATTTACAGCAGCTTCCAAATTTTGGGTTTTCTATTGTCTAGAGAATTTTGCAAAGGAAACTTGGTAACACACTTGCACATCTTCTGTAACACTGAATTCTGTTTCCAGCTTCTCCTCACTATCCTGCATGTCAATTGCTGCTCTTTTCTTCAACTTTCCAGAGTAAACGATGCTATCTTCACATGCTTCATGAGTGCAATTACACCCAGCAATTAAATTCTGAATTCTGGTCCATTTTAATTAGATTTCAGTAGTTACAAAAGCTCACTTTTTTTCTACATTTCTGCTGTTCAGGTTGAGTTTCTGAATTTCTATCTCTGAAATTCTGCTATAAAGTTTGTCGAGGTCATGGAAGCAAGAATACTATTTGTTCCAGCACAATAGAAAACTTTAACTTGAGTTTCTCACTGGTTAAAACTTGCCACTAGATTTTGATACATCTTGATACCAAATCACATCACTTCTCATGTTCTGCAGTTTTCCTATTTGCATTTCAGTTAAGTTTCCATATCTGAAAATCCAGCATCTCTTCAAGCTAGTGTAGCTGTTCATTCTTCTAGCATCAAATTCTTATCTCAGAAATCAAATTTTACTCCCCAACCTTACTTGAGTCTTCCATTGAATCAACAATTTGCAAAGAAACTTGGCACACTTGGCATAATCCTCATTCCTCAAAAGCTGGAAACTGCCTTCCACTGATTCACAAGGGCCCAACACCACTCTTGTAGATTCAGCAGCTGCATAGAACTTTCTCAAACAGTTCTTGGACGTAGAAATCAGACTCCAGATTCCATCACAAATCTGAAACATGAAGTTTCTGAATTCTGCAATCTGCTTCACTCTAAGCTACTTTCACTTCACCTAACTTCGAAGTTTAATCCCTGTATATCTCCATTAACATTCAGAAAATAACAATTTGATTTGCATTTTCAACAGCACTTCTCAGATTTCAATTAAACTGCAATAGGAATTGAGAATTCTGCTCCAAAATTGATAAGCATCCTTAACCTCAAGCAATGCAACCATCAACTTAAATTCACAAGTTCAAGAACTTCCAAACAATTAAATTCCTCCATTAATCTCAAGCATATGTAATTCTCCCCTACACTTAACCTTTATCCACATCTTGGTCGAGTTAACTCATCAAGCAATCCATCCAAACTCTCAATGAAATAATGACAAGCAAAGATAATAAAGAATTCGAATTCTAGATGAAAATGCTTCAAGAAAATTGTGGAGAAAGAAATTAGAATTTATGATGGACATGGAATAAAAATGACAAATATCCTTTCTTTTCATGGATACATATGCTATTGTGACTTTGAAAAGAAACTAAGCAAGTTCTAGAGTTTAATTTGCTATGAGTGCATGTCACACAAAGAAAATAATAGAGTTTAGGCTTTAAGTGGTCCTCTCTAGGTAATATTCATGCAAACAAGCTCAATTAATCAATTTGAAATCCACCACCATTTTAACCAATTTCATGTAAGATAAGCATTCAATCATGTCACATGACCTAAACTTGATGATCAAATTTAAGAAGCTTTTACCATCTTAAAAGTATCACTAGAAAAATTCATGGAGAATTTTATTCAAATGACATGCTATGTATACCAAACTAAATGCAAAGTATGAAAATAAAATTGCAAAATGCAAAGTATGAAACTAAAGAAACGTATAACAAATTTATTAACAAAGCATGACTAAAAATTCAAAAGCAAGCTAAATCGGAACCAACTCCCCTTTAATTCCCGGTGGCTGAAGAAGATCTAGAAGAAGAAGCCTCCCCGGAAGTGGAGTAATCATGGTTCCACATAAATTCTTTTTATTCATCCTTTTTCCCTTGAAAACTTTTTCCGGAGGTCGTAGACGGTTCAGTTTTAATACCCACTCCGGAAGCTTATGTTCTCCTACAACATCAATAAAACAAAACACTTCCCACACACATGTGGGGCAAAAAGAAAATAGGAGAATATCAGTGTGGTTTAAAGATATTTTAAGAAATGAATCACAACTAATAAAATCAACAAATGGTACCTCTATAAAATTTTCTGAAAAATTACACAAAATACTCACCTTGTCATCTTGAGAGGTACCTGGAGTGGTGATTGTTACCTCTTTCTCATCAAATAAATGCTCAGACTCTAGTTCTGGTGAATGTTCAACTTCATGTAGTGATTCTTGGGTGCTTGGCTCCATAGCACAAGTCCCTACACTTACATCATCTTCTATTCTTGGTGATTCTTGAGGTAATGCTCCCAGTAAGCAATCCCCTACTCTTAAATCATCTTCTGCAACAATACCTGCATCTTCAACAACATCTAAAGCAACAGCATCAGTAGTATCAAAAATTTTAACAACTACATCATCATCACAAATAATATTAGAAAATTGTTGTGAAGAAATAGAAGTAGTGTCAGGCCTGACAAGATCTCCACAATCCACCTCTTCACTGGCTCTTTGTGCTTGTAACTGATTAATAGATGATGCTATCTGATCTAACTGACTCTGTATATTCTGTATCCTTACAAATTGTTGCTCTTGATGCTCTCTCATTTGTTGCATAACTTCATTGCATTTCCACATTGATTCTTCAATTTGTTCTTGTGCATCCTCATACCTATTCCGTTGCTCCATAGGTAGGTAGGACTGATATCCAAGCTGATAAAACTGAGTCTGAGGCTGAAAATAATAATTCTCCATCCCATCTCCAAAATACTGATAATATGGATCCATGGTCACATGAATTTCCTGTTCTTACACTGAAACACTAGTAAATAAAATCAGAAGACTCAGGAACAAATAAAATCAAACACATGGATATATAAACATGAAAACAATCAAACAACAATCCTAAAATTACTACAATGCTTATAAAGTTCGATCCCCGGCAACGACGCCAAAATTTGATGTAGCCTAAAATCTATATTAAATGTCACAAATAGGCTTATCAAATTAATAAAATGTATTTTCCACTGAACCCCTTAATTAAACAATAATGTCGTAGTAACGAGCCCAGGATCGATCCGAGGAACCAACGGTAGAATGTAATTTATGATTGTCTTTTATTCCTATTTTTGGGGTTTTCGATATAAAAATGGAGTTGGGGTTTTAAAAGCTTTAAATCTAAATCTAATAGAGGAAAAGCACAGCGAATAAAAAAACTAATCTAAAGCAAGAGTAAAACCTAACTATGTGTCAATAATCAAACCTCAATGTATTGTCACTCTACGTTGTGATTAAACTATCGACACACACTTAAACTAAAGATAAAAGAGCAAGACACAATTAAATCTGATCTAAACAGAAATGAAACCCTAACTTAGAATTTAAACACTAAACAAGTAACCAAGCATCAACTAAAACTTAAACTAAACTACAACAAGGTAATGAAAGGCTAAATTACTTGCCTAAAAATATAACAAAACATAAAAGTAATCTGTGCTAAGCTATAAAAACAATAACAAAATGAATTAAACCCTAACCAATCCAACTCACAACCAATCTCACCAAACTTCACACTCTTGCCGTCACACAAGAGGCCAAAATCGAGACCACCCAATTTCGGACCTCAGTGGAGACTCTCTACAGCGTATCAGTTCCAGGATTGCTCAACAACGCCGACGGACCACCCCCGACGAGCTAAGAACAACCCGGAACCCAAAAATGGCCGAAAATGCTGGAAATCTACAAATTTGGTCCTCTGGATCTGGATGGAGTTGCGGATGATAGTTTGATGTCGGATGGAGCTCAGGAACACCGGAAGACCACCTCCAAATGCTTCTGATGGGAATCGGAGTCGCCGATTGGAAGACCACCTCCAAATCGGCGCTGGAACAGAGAATCGCAGAAGTAGAGATTGCGCCGGAGGGAACACCCTCTGATGGCTCCAGATGATCGGGATGACGCCGCCGAGAAGCTCTCCACCAAGGTTGAAGCTTAAGAGATCGATTGGAGAAGGGGTCGGAATCCGAAGAAACGCCGCGGAGACGAAGCTGCTGCACGCTGTGGAGTCGACGAAGAGCTGGAACACTGTAGCTTCTCATTTAAACAGATCTGGATCTGATCGGATGGCTGAGATCATTCCAGGCTAAATCAACGGTGAAAAGTCATCCAAAATCTGATCCGAAGGTACTGATGTTGATCTAGGGTCTGGATCTACCCTCCCATAGGTCGGATCGATCAGATCATCATTGGATGGCCCAGATCGGCCCAGTCTTCATTGAACGGTCCAGATTAAGTCGGGCTGGATCAATAGCTAGATGAACTCAGATCTGCATCAAAACTTCTGGATCTTCATCAATGGCTCAGATCTACTCCCCATTAAGTTGGATCGGCCAGATCTTCAACGGATGGTCCAGATCTGTCCTATTCTTGATGAACGGCCCATAATGCTTCAAAGCTTGATCTTCTCGTTTGAACTCCGATTCGAGCCCAATTTCGGTCCAAATAGATCCAAATCCAAGATCCTTTGATGCCTACAAAATAAGAATAAAATATTAGCATCAAATAGTACCAAAAATAATATAATTTGTAATTAAGTCCAAAAATAACACAATGCACAAAATATGATGTAACCATGATTTTAACCTATGAAATCAACATCAAACCATGCATATATGAATCAAAATAATGCAGTAAAATCATGGTTATCACTCGTCTATCGATATTTAACGTCGGAGCTCGACGGTCTTCACGGCTAACTTCGATATTGCCGATCGGCGGAACCCTTGGCCATCCTTTGAATTAATTTCGCTTCCTGTATTACAAGGACAGGGGCGACTAGCATATACACAAAAATGAGTTACATTCGTGCACCTTTCATCCAGCTCGATAGGGCTGGAGATGATTTGCACTCCACGGTCGATCCAGCTGCCGCCCGTCTTCATCCTCCAAATAATATGCGTCCGAGCGGAGCTTTTCAATAACCTTGAAGGGGGCCGCCCACGGTGCCTCCAATTTGCCGACGTCGCCGATCGGCTTGACTTTCTTCCAGACAAGATCGCCGACCTGGAATGATCTGGGGATTACACGGCGGTTGTAATTTTGCTTCATCCGTTGTCGGTACGCCATCAGCCAGACGGACGCCTTGACTCTTTCTTCTTCGACCAGGTCCTGCTCTATGTTCCTCCGCTCGGCGTTGCCCTCATCATAGCTTTGGATTCGAGCGGATTCGACTCCAACTTCAACAGGAATGACTGCTTCGCCGCCATACACCAGGTGGAAAGGCGTGATGCCCGTCCCTTCCTTTGGAGTCATTCGGATGGCCCATAAGATGCCCGACACTTCATCTGGCCAACTTCCTCCCAAATGGTCGAGCCGAGCGCGCATAATACGAAGAATTTCCCGATTGGCTACTTCGACTTGACCGTTGCTTTGGGGATAAGTCACGGACGTGAAGTGTTGCTCGATGCCGTAGCTTTTGCACCAATCCTCTAACATCTTCCCTGTGAATTGCCGCCCATTGTCGGAAACCAATCGGCGAGGGATGCCGAACCGACAGATGATGTGTTGGCAGATAAATTTTTTGACCATCTGTTCGGTGATCTTGGCTAGCGGCTCGGCCTCCACCCACTTGGAAAAATAATCAACCGCCACTAACAAAAATTTCCGCTGCCCGGTCGCCATCGGAAATGGACCAACAATATTCATTCCCCATTGATCGAACGGACATGAAACTGTTGATGCCTTCATTTCCTCTGCCGGTCGGTGGTTGAAGTTATGATACTTCTGGCATGAAAGGCATGTCGACACGGTCCGAGCGGCGTCTACTTGTAAAGTTGGCCAAAAGTATCCAGCTAGCAGGATCTTCTTAGCTAGTGCTCGTCCGCCCGGATGTCCTCCGCACGATCCTTGATGTACTTCTTGGAGGATGTAAGCCGAGTCTTCCGAGCTCACGCATTTCAACAACGGGCGTGAGAAAGCCTTTTTGTAAAGCTGATCGTCGATGAGTGTGAACCGACCGGCCCTCCTCCTTAACAGCTGGGCTTCGTTCCGGTCGGACGGTGTGGCTCCTGAGCGCAAAAACTCCGCGAGGGGAGTTCTCCAGTCACTCGGAAACGTGAGGCCTGCCATCCGGTCGACGTGCGCCACCAACAATAATTTTTCAATTGGCTGCTTAATGGCGACCTGCGTTATTGAGCTTGCAAGTTTGGCTAACTCATCAGCTGCTTGATTTTTTGCTCGGGGTATCTTCTGGACAATAACTTCTCTAAAATCGGCTTTGAGCTTCTCGAAGGCTTCAGCGTAGAGCTTGAGCCGAGCACTATTGATTTCGAAGGTACCAGAGAGCTGCTGAGCGGCCAACTGCGAATCTGAGTGAAGCGTTACCCGACCGGCTCCCACATGCCGGGCAGCCTGCAAGCCAGCTATGAGGGCCTCATACTCTGCTTCATTGTTGGTAGCTTTATAATTCAGCCGGACGGATAAGTGCATCTTTTCTTCTTGAGGGGAGAGCAACAATATTCCAATTCCGCTTCCGAGTCGATCCACATATATTCTCCACATAGCTTCCGGCTCCGGCCTTTGCACCTCAGTCACAAAATCGGCCAAGGATTGCGCTTTGATCGCCGAGCGGGGCTGGTATTGGATGTCAAATTCACTCAACTCCGTCGTCCATTTGATGAGCCGCCCGGATGCTTCTGGATTCAGCAACACACGCCCCAGCGGGCTATTGGTCTTGACAATAATAGTATGCGCTAGGAAGTATGGACGGAGGCGCCGAGCGGCAAAGACCAGAGCGAAAGCCAGCTTCTCAAGCCTAGTGTAGCGAGATTCAGCATCTTTTAAAATGTGGCTAAGGAAATATACAGGCTCCTCCCCGCTCGCCCTCACCAGTGCTGAGCCGATTGTCTGCTCGGTCGAGGATAGATAAATACAAAGTGGTTCACCAATAGTCGGCTTGGCTAATACCGGAAGCGAATTCAGATATGCCTTTAAATCTTCGAACGCCTGATCGCATTCTTTATTCCAGTGAAATTTTGTAGCCTTGCGTAAGATCTTGAAAAAAGGAAGGCTCCGGTCGGCGGTTTTGGAGATGAATCTGGACAGAGCGGTTATCCGACCGGTCAAACGCTGCACTTATCTTGTATTTCTTGGAGGCGGCATATCTTGCAGAGCTTTCACCTTGCTGGGATTTGCTTTGATGCCCCACTCGGTCACTATGTACCCCAAGAAACGCCCTCCCTTTGCTCCGAACAGGCACTTCTGGGGATTTAGCTTGACTCCATATTTGAGTAGCGTTCGGAAGGTTTCTTCCATGTCCTTGTAGAGATCGGGCGCTCGGACGGACTTAATGAGAATGTCGTCCACATAAATTTCTAGATTCCTCCCGATCTGCTCTCTGAATACTTTATTCATCAAGCGTTGATATGTGGCCCCCGCATTCTTCAATCCAAACGGCATCACATTATAGCAATAAGTGTCGTCGGCTGTCACGAAGCTGACTTTTTCTTGATCTTCATGGGCGAGCGGCACTTGGTGATAGCTCTGGTAGGCGTCGAGCATACAGATTAATTCGCAGCCAGCCGTAGAGTCCACCAACTGATCTATCCGGGGCAGAGGATAAAAATCTTTCGAGCAAGCTTTGTTAAGATCCCTGAAATCTATGCATACTCTCCACTTGTTGCCCGGCTTGGAGACTAATACTACGTTCGCCAACCAGCTCGGGAACTGCACTTCGCGTATATGGCCGGCTTCTAGAAGCTTCTCCACCTCCGCCCGGATGATGGCATTCTGCTCGGCGCTGAAATCTCTTTTTCTCTGTTTGACTGGTCGAGCGTCCGGTCGGACATGGAGCTCATGCTGCGCAATACTTGGTGAAATTCCGGGCAGCTCATGTGTCGACCAGACAAAGGCATCATGATTTCTCCGGAGGCATTGGATCAGTTCCTCTTTCTGCTTCTCTTCTAGATCGGATGCAATAAAAGTCGTGGCCTCCGGTCGGGTTGGGTGAATCTGCACTTCCTCTTTTTCTTCATAAACTAAAGAGGGTGGCTTTTCAGTGATGGCGTTTACCTCGATCCGGGGCGCCTTCCGAGCGGAATGGGCTTCTGCCCGGATCATCTCGATGTAGCATCGCCGAGCTGCTAGCTGATCTCCCCGTACTTCTCCCACTTTTTCTTCCACGGGGAACTTGATCTTCTGATGGAAGGTTGAGACGACCGCTCGGAATTCGCTGAGTGCCGGTCGTCCCAAAATGACGTTGTAGGACGAGGGAGAGTCGACCACCACGAAGTTTGTTGTCCTTGTCCTCCTGAGCGGCTCTTCTCCCAACGAGATAGCCAGCCGGATCTGTCCGACCGGCTGAACTTCGTTACCCGTAAACCCATAGAGCGGAGTTGTCATGGGTAACAGCTCGGCTCGGTCAATTTGTAGTTGATCGAACACCTTCTTAAATATAATGTTGACCGAGCTTCCTGTGTCAATGAATACGCGGTGAATAGTGTAGTTAGCTATTACCGCTTTGATGAGCAGAGCGTCGTCGTGGGGCACTTCAACTCCTTCCAAGTCCCCGAGCCCGAAACTAATTTCGGGTCCTTCCGCTCGTTCTCGGCTACAGCCGACTACATGTATCTGGAGCTGCCGGACGCTCGCCTTTCTAGCTCGGTTGGAGTCTCCTCCGGTCGGCCCGCCAGCAATAACGTTAATCTCGCTTCGGGAAGTATTGCTTCTATTTTCCTCTTCCCGAGCGGATGGTCGAGACCGTTCTCTGGACGCTCGGCGATTCTCCTGCCTTGGAGAATGATGCCGATCGGGAGTCTGTTGCTGCTGTGGCCTATCAGCTCGCGTCCGATCGGCTTCATGAGTTCTCTGTCGCCTGTCGATTGAGGGAGACCGTCGTCCGGCATTCCGGGGCACAGGATGAGTCACAAAGGGAAGACTTCGACAATCCCTTATGTTGTGCGTATCCGTCCGGTGGAAGGAGCAGAACATCGGGGTCCATCTCTTCTTTAGCTTGGGCCGGGCGGCAGCTACCTCTTGCACATGGGACCTGGCGTGGGGGGATCGGATTGCTTCGGCCCTTGGTCCTCTAGGCGGCTGATGAGCGGCGTGCTGTTTCCGCTCGGCAGGGGGAGCCCGCTCGGTTGGAATTTCTTTTTTTCTGGCCGCTTGCGCTTCTTCCACGTTGATGTATTCGTTCGCCCGGTGTAGCATGTGATCATAGTCTCGAGGCGGCTTTCGGATGAGTGATCGGAAGAAATCCCCATCCACTAGGCCTTGTGTAAAGGCATTCATCATGGTTTCCGAGGTGACCGTTGGAATGTCCATCGCCACTTTGTTGAACCGCTGGATGTAAGCTCGGAGCGATTCACGGGCTTCTTGCTTGATGGCGAACAGGCTCACGTTTATTTTCTGGTAGCGACGACTGCTCGCAAAATGGTGGAGGAAGGTCGTTCGGAATTCCTTGAAGCTAGTGATGGATCCGTCCGGCAACCTCCGAAACCATCGTTGAGCCGATCCCGAGAGAGTGGTAAGAAAAACTCGGCATTTCACTCCGTTTGTGTATTGATGGAGCGTAGCTGTGTTATCAAACTTACCCAGATGATCATCTGGGTCGGTTGTCCCATTATACTCGTCGATCGTCGGAGGCACATAGTGCTTTGGCAGAGGATCTTGCAGAATAGCCTCTGAAAATTGGCGATTGATCCGCTCGGGAGATGCGTCCGCTCGGGGGGCTTTCCCTTTTCTATCTTCTCGTCTAGGCCTTTCATCCGAAGAAGATCCCCGGTCCCTTTGAGCTGCTGCAGCTTCAGGGGTGCGGAATAAGGCTCGATGAAATGCAACGGTGGCCGGTGGTGCTTCCGCTCGACCACTAGACGCTGATGTTGCTTGCTGCTCTGGCCGCTCAGCTATGGTTTTCTGCTTTTGCTCCACGAGCTTGGCGGCCCTTATCTCGATCAGAGCGTCGAGTTCCTCGTTCGAAAGCGTCACCATGTGTTGTCGTCCAACCTCGTCCATTGTTTCCGATCGGATGCAGGAGCGTTCCCACAGACGGTGCCAAAATGATCCTGTCCGAATCGCCGAACCAAAGGACGCTGGGCACGTGGCGCGCTCCTAGTCGGTGGCGTAGGCCTCCAAAGCTCTGGTGAACCTGGACAGAAGTCGAGCCGGGAAGGGGTTCCCGGCGGCGACCCTCCGACGCTTAAGTCAGGCAAGCAAACAGTGGAAAAGAGTGGCTCCAGAGATGTTTCACGCGTCCCTCCGGCGAAGTCTGTGACTCTTTATATAGAGTGGTGAAAGAGCTTCTACACGCCCACCGAGGCGTGTACGTGTCCGCATCCCATACCTCGGTATGTGTTTGTCAGAAAGCTTACCTGACGCCATACTGCAACAGTCCCATCGCGCCTTCGATGGGACAACAGGACACCCCGTTGTCAGACTAGGAGTATGGCTTAGCCATACGACTTGACGGCTGTCAGCAGATGTTCCGGTCACTATTTACCCACCGCCGGCCAGGACATCCGCCCGGCCGGCTAGACGAAGAGCGTCGTCCGGACGGACCTAATTCCCTGCGCCGGCCGGGCGGCGCGCCCATTACGTCCTACCTTCTCTTAGGCCTTCCGCTCGGCCATTGTTTACTATTTCATTGAGCGTCGGAACCCCGATTCCTGTCAGGGCGCCTTTTACTATCAGATGTTTACTGGCAGACCGATCGGCCTGCCCTTTTCTCATGAGTCCGGTCGGCTCACCCTTCTTCGACAGACCACCTGGCCTTTTGACCTCCACGTGGCGTTGACCCCTCGTTAGGGGTCCCGGGCTCTTACCACCGGATCACTTGACTTTAGCAAATAAGGAAATTTATTTATAATAAAATTTCCTTAACTTTCTTTGACAATAATTAATTAAGAAAAATTTAATAAAATTTCTTAATCAACTAATCATGGCCGGCCACCTCAAATAGAAAAATTATGAGAGTTTCAATCAACAATTAAAACTTCCTTATTTGTCTTTGAAAATTTTAAAAAATAAAATTTCCTTTTAAAATCCCTTCATGGTTGATAAAAAGAAATTTCTATAATTTTAATTTTCTACATGTGAATAATTTTCAAAGAGCAAAAATAAAATATCTTTCCAATCTACAAATAAGGAAAGAGATCTAATCTCTTTCTTTTAATCTTTTGTAGATCTTTTTAAAGAGAGATATTTTAATTTTAATTCTCTGTAATAAATTATATCTTCCACATAATAAAAATTAAAATTAAAATTCTTTTTTAATTTAATGTGGTCGGCCCCCTCTAGCTTGGGTTCAAGCTAGGGCCGGCCACCCTAAGCCGGCCCTAGCTTGGTTCCCAAGCTAGCTTGGCCGGCCCCTTTAGGTGGGTATAGAAGGTGGGTATAGGTGGGTATATTACTCTATAAATAAGAAGCTACGATAGGGACCGAGAGGAGGAATTGGTTTTGGTCTCCCGATAAAATTAAGCATCCCGTGTTCGCCCCGAACACAACTTAATTTCATCAATAATAATTCATTCCACTAGAGAACTATTATTGAACTACCGCACCAATCCCAAATTATATTTTTGGGCTCCTTCTTATTATGAGTGTGTTAGTCTCCCTGTGTTTAAGATGTCGAATGTCCACTAATTAAGTGAGTTACTGACAACTCATTTAATTAATATCTTAGTCCAAGAGTAGTACCACTCAACCTTATCGTCATGTCGGACTAAGTCCACCTGCAGGGTTTAACATGACAATCTTTATGAGCTCATCTTGGGGACATTATCAACCTAGATTACTAGGAAACAGTTTCCTTTTATAATCAACAACACACACTATAAGTAATATCATTTCCCAACTTATCGAGCTTATTGATTCATCGAACTAAATCTTACCCATTGATAAATTAAAGAAATAAATATCAAATATATGTGCTTTTTATTATATTAGGATTAAGAGCACACACTTCCATAATAACTGAGGTATTTGTTCCTTTATAAAGACGGTATAAAAGAAACGACCTCAAATGGTCCTACTCAATACACTCTAAGTGTACTAGTGTAATTATATAATCAAGATAAATGATCCGGTGGTCAAGGCAGGGGACCCCATTGCAAGAGGTCAGCGCCACGTGGAGATCAAAGGGTCGGGGGGTCCACTGGAGGAGAATGAGCCGACCGGACTCGGAAGAAAAAGATAGACCGATCGGCTAACCGAGGAGCATCCAACAGTAAAAGGTGCCCTGACAGGGGTCGGGGTTCCGACGCTCAGTTGAAACAATGTCTAAGGGCCGAGCGGAAGGCACTCGCCCGGAAGTCTCCCCAGCATATCAATGCAAGCGACAGGCGAGACGTGAGGGGCATGCCGCCCGGCCGGCGCAGGGGATGAGGGCCGTCCGGACGATGGTCTCCGTCTAGCCGTCCGGACGTACGTCCCGGCTGGCGGTGGGTAAAGGGGGACAGGAACATCTTCTGATAGCCGTCAAGTCCTATGGCTAGGCCATACTCCAAGTCTGACAACGAGGTGTTCTGTTGTCCCATCGAAGACGTGATTGGACTGTAGCAATATGGCTTCAGGTAAGCTTTCTGACCGACACATACCGAAGTATGGGCTTCGGACATGTATGTGCCTCGGTGGACGCACAGGAACCCTTCCACCGTTCTATATAACGAGCCTCATACTTCGCCGGAGGTACGCGTGGAACACCTTTGGAGCTACTTTTTCCACCACTTGCTTACCTGACTTGAGCGTCGGAGGGTCACCGCCGGGAACCCCTTCCCGGCCCGACTTCTGTGTAGGTTCGCCAGAGCTTCGTGCCTCCAGTCGAAGATCCACGTCAGCAGTCGGAGAGCGCCCCGTGCCCAGCGTCCGTTGATTCAGCAGTCGGACAGGATCAATAAACTAACTCCTAATTACACTATGACCTTCCAATGGTTTGTTCCTTTCCATTTTGGTCATGAGCTACTGTTTATAATTTATAAGGTACTAATAACATGATCTTCTGTGTGTGACACCACACACCATGTTATCTACAATATAAATTAATTGAACAACTACATTTATCACAAATGTAGACATTTGACCAATGTGATTCTTATTTCTAGATAAATGTTTTATATCAAAAGCTAGGCTTTTAGTATACATCCTAACACGGTGATCCTTTGATAGTGGTGTTCGCAAAACTAAAATTCCTTGCCGGTGGGAGACGTGGGAGACGTGGGAGAAGTTCGTGGAGGCACGATTCGTAGGGTTACTCCATTATGATTTCCTTAGTGAACTCTAAGGGTCTTCATTGCGAACACAAGAGTGTTGGGCGATGATAGACCACCTTAGCTTATCCATGTTATTTGGTCAAGGTTGGGAGAAGTTAGTCATCACAAGAATCATATGGAGCCTCGTTACTTCATGAAAGAAACACTTGAATATGTTGTCTAGTTGCAATGAAAGAAAAGAGGACGGTGGTGTCGTGAAAATGGCGTAAATCCAAGTTGAAATACTCATCTTGGAATCAGATGGTCATGTAAGCAACCTCCCTGCCGGTGTTATATAGAAAATCAGAGTCGCTTACTATTCGGTATGGGAATAATTGTCTTGCCATGACGCGACCACAGTTGTGCTTCTGACAAGCCCGATTTTGTGAGTCTTCATTAGTCAAGATTTATGACAGTTATGAGTAGTCATAGCTTTCATAAAAACATCTATGAGTGGTCATTCCATGGACGTGACGGATGAATGGACCTTGATGTGGTATGTTACAATTATTTATTTGGTGTGTCTCTATAAATTTATTACTTTCACAAAAGCAGCGCCTTTGATTCACTGTGTCTCTATAATTATAGTTAAATTAAATGGGGTATAACAATTTAAGTTTTAAATGTCTTGTGAAGTTGGCTAGTCCAACTTGTAGCACCATATCTACAGCTGATAAAAATATTAATACTAGGTTATTTTTAAATGGAAAAAAATGTGAAAAAAATTTAATCACCCCTAGCTAGTACTTTTGTGGTCCTAGTTATTGCAGTAGTTGCTAGATGTTGTAGCAGCTAGATTATAAAGTATAAAAATAGAGTCAATGCTAAACGGTGTGGCAGTTAATCCAAATAATCTGCAACCCCGTGTAGCAGCTTATCGCCATTAACTGCTACATGTTAAATTGCTATCCTTTTGTTGTGTTATCTGTCCTTGTAGCATAAAATTCTGAACGTTGGCGCAGCTAGATAGTGGGTACGGAACGTATATCTAATTAATTGTATGATTTAAATATTTTTAGATGCGACCTGTTGCAGGAGCCGTTAGACAATACATGCATGGTAGGAATTCATACCCGAGGGTTCATTAATCCTTGTATTTACTATATGTAAGATAGTCCTATCTTTTTCCAGCTCGTAATGGGGTGTAGTGAGAGTTTCAATGGCCCATTTACTTGAAAAGACGCGTCCGTTTGACTTCTCTATAGGAAGCGGTAGGGTTTGGTAGGGGCTTTTTCCTATAATTACGCGATTCACTAGACAGACTCATCCAACTTGCCTTACATTTGGTCCCCATTACATCTCTTTCATGATCATGTCTATCTTTAGCAGAAAGACGCAACCTACTATGGGTGGGGTTAAAGACCCCCTTTGGAAGAGGATTCAAGCTGTGCCTCTTCTTCACCAGAAAGATCATCTGTATCACTGGATCCGTATGCTTCCAGGTTTGTATTATTTCATCGTGTTGTTCTTTATATATATCTTTATTTCTTTTGAATCTCGATTTTTCCAACATATTCGTGACAGGTATCTCAGTTTATCCATGGAACATCAGGTAGTTTGTGGCTATCTTAAGATTCTCATAGAACAACGGGACCAGGTGAGGAAGGAGTTAGAAGCTGCCCTTTTTCGAGAGAAAAAGAACCAAACAGAAATTGTGCAGCTATGACGTAAACTGTCCCAAGTCAATGGGGCATTAGAGGAGGCCGCAATTCAAAATAATGAGTAAAATATCACTCTTTGTGAAGCTCTGCCTCACATCTCCATAGGGATGCTGCCTTTCGACGGGAGAAAAAGAGTACAACTGTATGTGTCCAAGGAGGACGATACCTATGTCTTTGTAATGTATCATTAGTGACTGCTATAAAGGGAATGAATTACGCACTAATGTTTGAATAAACTCTTTGTTAAGATATTGTTTGTCTTATGTTATTATGAAACCTAACTATAGACTCCAAGCCTTCCTCGTCTACGCTGAACAATATTTGTAGTCCCTCAATCTAAATGTTGACTTTGGATCTCATTTTTGGCCATATTTACGTTTTATCTATTTGTTTATAGTTAGCCACAAGCTGCTACATGTTGTAGCAGCTTCAACGGTACAATGTTGCAATATCATCAGCTTGTAAGGAGATGCTCCTTGTCCCCGCAGGACGGTCTAGTGGCTAGCACATGAGTTGTTACCGGCATGACGTCTGGGGTGCAATACTCGGTCAAGCCGAGATAAAAAGCCTCTCCTACACTTTGTAGCAGTTTGTACAGATTGGATGTCACCTCGTGTAGCAGTTACTTTGAATTGGCTGCTACAACATGTAGGAACTAATCCGATTTTGTGAACCCCCAGGAGATGTAGTCGTTAATGCTGATGTAACTAACAAACCAATTCAGGTGGGTCAAGTCGAGTCGGGTCGGATTGAGTTTTTTTTTTAACCCAACCCGAACCCGAGTTCAACCCTAAACCCTAAACCCGAACCCGACCAACCCTATTCACTTTTATCTCAATACTCCATCATTATCATACAAACATGATATTAATATACATAAAAACATCTTAATTTTCAAAATAAGCTTGGATTTAACCACAAAAAAAAACCCACAAAACTCTATAGTTTGGTCAACCAGGGTCATCCCCAGTCAACCAGAAGCCGACCCAACCCAACTTGAAATTTTTTAACACTCCAACCCTCCAACCCTAACCCGACCTGAACACGAAAAAGGCGAAGCCAAACCTCATTTTTTTTCGGGTCGACTCGGGTTGCGTCGTCGGGTCGGGTTCATTTTTTACACACATACAGTTCTCCATGATGGCCCTGGGAAGGGTTGGGGGGAGCGTTGGGGGCGAATGTATTCGCTTTTTGCCACCTTGTAAAGAGATGTTCCTGCACTGTGTTGCAGTTACTACGGATTGGCTGCCACATCGTGTGGCAGTTAATTTGAATTAGCTGCTACAGCGTGTAGGAACTAATCCTATTTTGTGAGATCCAAGAAGATGTAGCTGTTAATGCTGAAGTAACTAATAAACCCCACTGTCTATTGCATAAATACATTTGTATGCAGACTTATCAAATAGAGTATAGGTGACCTACGACATCTTTCCATTCATCCGTCACATCCATAAATGACCACTCATACCTGTCAGTTATGGGAGGTGTGACAAGCAATACCTGTCATAAACCACGACTAGTGAAAGGAAATCCGAATCTTACTTTTTCAGACCGCTAGTTGTGGATGCGTGAAGTAGATTGATTTTGCCCCCTCCCGCTTTTACAGCGCACCCCTCTTCCGCCCTCTCTCTCACTGTCAAATGATAGTTGTATCCTTATTTTTCCTTTTTGTTCGATTTTATTTAATGTATATTTTTTAAATTTTAAAGATTTTTAATTTATTATTATTTTTATTATTTAATTTATTATATAATTTTTTCATCAAAATTTATATATATATTAGTAATTTTATTTACTTTTTTATTAGTTTTATGTTTAAATGATTATGTTTATCCAAAGAAATATAATAACCTAACACAACCAAGATTATATAAATTTATATAGGTAATTTAAAGACTGAGGATTTTCAGCTTAGTACCAGTGATGTAGTAGCTGGATTTTCTTCATTGAATGGTCTAAAATGTCTTATTATATGAAGTGTCCTTTGTGAGGATTAAAGTATAGCGCCAACAGAACCAACTACCCTTTATATTCATGGCCACAACGAATATGATAGCATAAGATTGGAGACAAAACTTAAAATGATATGACATTATGACCTATCAAGTAAATGCTCTACATTGTACTAGTATACCTTTCAATTAGCTGCTACACGTTGTAGTAGCAAAATATCCATGCATAACTCACCTCTACTCCACGTTGTAGGATGTTAGGGTCCTAGCTGCTTAAATAGCGTCTCGTATCTAGAGCATCCGTAGCGCTTTAACGCGTGAAGCGTTAATGTGTATTTTTTAATTATTTTTTTTTGCCATCTACAGCATTAACGCGTTCATAAGTTTGAACGCGTTAATGCTACAGTAAATAAAAAAAACGCCACGTATCTCTGCAGAAGTAAAAAAAAGGTGTCACGTCGGCGTTAATGCTTAGGCATTAACGCCCGTTGCAGCTGCTCTAAAAATTTGTAATCGTAGCATAAATCTTTAAGGGTCTATTGAATGACCACTCATAGCAGGCATCAACCTTAGAATGACCACTCAGAGCAGACCCATCACTCATATGACTATACATAGCTTGCATAAATAATGACCCCTGCCTCGTTTTCTTCTAAGTAGCTTTGTCAGTCAGGTTTGTTTTGGCTCGTGCCTGCACCTGATTTCTCTATATAATTGAGGGTCGCAACGTTCATGAATGTGACAAAGGGTAATGAGTAGCAGTTTCATCGGTTGCCCACATTTTCTCGGCACCACCACCGTCAATCCATCCATGCCTTCCTATATAAAGCTGGAGGTGCATGAAGCTCCCAAATCAGAAAAAGGCAAAGCGGTCAACTAGCCTTCTACACTCTAGAGTACAGTTCCATATGTTAAATCCTATTTCCTTAATACAGTCATCATCGTTTAGCTCTCATCAACATACGTGGATGATAGGCGGATGGTCATGCAAATTTCTCACTTCTGTCTTAAATCATGTGTGCGCAACAAAGGGCTTCTTCATCGCCCTGAGGAATTGTCATGGAGCACATTCTTTGTGATTCTCTCCTCCTCGAACTTGGACCATCCGCGACCAAGTGACGTGAGGTGTATCAAGCTCCCATTTTGTCCAAGACAAAGAGGTCATGTATCCTTCCACGGTCTAGATTATAGTTCCATACTCGTAAAATTAGTTCCTCATTCCAAACACCATCGTCAAGCCCTGATGCATGTATGTTGATGAGGTTTGGCTACTAGAGTACATTAGGAAGAGGATGATGACCTCGAATAAGTTTTCCCAACCAGTCACAAAGGATGCGAGGCATATGGAAAATAATACAATCACTTTACTGGTCACAACACTCTGTACGATTGATGAAGGGTGTTTCTGAATGGAGATGAATGTGGATGATATTTGGCCTATATGAATATGACGTTGCTGGTATGAGAGCAGTAGGTGTTGTTAGAGGTTTTAAACACTGGTCAACATATGACCACTGATGTAATGGAAATGTAAATGTATTAACATTATTAGCTCTTGTCTTTGTAATAATTCAATGTATGGGTGTTATACATTGTTATTGAAGTACTAAGTATCTACTACATTATGTAGCAGTTACTACAATATATTGTTAACCACATGATTTTTTTATTTTATTATTCTCATTTTGTGTCGTAAGTGTATCGTAGAAGCATGAACTGATATATTCAAGTGGACTAATGCATACTTGAACAAGCACGCGACCTCAGAAACTGACGTCCACGCTGGAGCAGCTACGTTGTGGCAGACAGAAACACCATTATAGGAACTTAATGACCCTTCCAATATTAACACCTCCGGGAGGAGTCGGTGATAATAATTTTAACTTATGTTAAGGTGTAGCAGTTACTGGTCTGTAACTAAACCAACACAGACCACGTCCGTCTGTATATTTATTGGAGGTGTCAAGGTTTGTAAAAATTTATTTCCAAACTATATTTCTAAGATGTTAATTGTACGAAATAGTTTGTTCAACCGTTGGCTACTTCAAAATGTAGCAGCTATTCGGCCGGAACTGCGACATAGTGTCGCATCACCTCTTAACAAGCTACCAGAAGGCAGAAAGTGTAGAAGTTATTAGGTCCACGTTGTAGCAGCTACAACATTATAGCTGCTACACCAATGTAGCAACAGATGGGGCCGGAGAAATGTAAATATACTTAAGGTGATGATATAGCAGTTACGGCAGACAAAAAACTTATAACTTATTATTGTAGCAGTTACGGTTGTAACAAGTTACAAGTACTGCCAACTAGCTGATGTCATTACTCTTATTTTTGTGAGGTATCTGGGAAAGGCGAAAGGCATACTAATTGTTTCCTTGTATATATTATGTAGTAGATGCTACAAAGAGAATCTGAATCGACAGTAACCAATACACGGGTTGCATCTCCATATAGGGGGTAGCTGCTACAATGTCTAGAAACTAATTTGAATTAAATGCTAAAGAAATCAGCAGCTCACGGTCGGTGCCTTCTCCGAAAATGTGTAGCAGCTAATCTATAGGAACTGCTACTGAGTGTATTAGCTAATCTATAGAAACTGCTTCTCCCATCTTAAGTTCGACCGTCGGGACCGTCGCAGCTCCCCCCAACCTCACTGCGACATCTTGTTTCCGCCTTCGATTCTTCGACTTTTGTAAGTTATTTTGACTCTTCACTTTGGGAATAGGGTTATGACGGTAAGGGTTCAGATGGAATATTTTCGCCTTTTAGATTATCGTACTTATATCTTCGATCATATAATCATTTCCGCAATCTAATATTTTAACATAATTAGTCATCATCATTGATTGTAATTCATACCTACAATCGGTCCTAAATATGTCATCCTCTAGCAATGGCAGACACCTCTAAGGGTCCTCACCTATACAATCCCCAAGTGGGGGAAGATCGAAAACCACAGATTGGGATGGAATTTCCATCATTGGAGGAGGCCTTCGCGTTCTATAATCAATATGCATGTGAATCCGGCTTTAGTGCAAGATTAGGCAACAGTAAGAAGAATAAGCGGACAAATGAAGTTGGATGGAAACAATTTGTATGCTTTAAAGAAGGACATACAGATGAAAAACGGAAAAAAGTTGCTCGAGTTGACAGTGTAAAGAAAAGAGCACGTGGGGAAGTAAGGACTGGATGTAGGGCAAAACTATCACTTGTTAAAGAATAGACCGGGGCAAATTGGATTGTCACTAAATTCTTGGAAAGTCATAATCATCCACTCTCAACACCTTCGAAGGTGCATTTGTTCCGCTCACATCGCCATGTTTCTGAAGCCAAGAAAGTTTTGACGCAACAGTTTGCAGAAGCTAATATCCCAACTTGTCAACAAGTCCGATTATTGGAGATAGATTCCGGAGGCCCTGAGTTTCTAGGTTGCACGGAACGGGATATTAGAAACTTCGAGAGAGAGTTAAGGGATGAACAAAAGGGAATTGACGTTGAAACACTGATTGAGTTTTTTGCGACTGAGAAAGAGAAGAATTCCGTCTTTTTCTATGCTTATGAGATTGATTCAACAGGAAGATTCACTAGGTGTTTCTGGGCGGATCATGTATCAAGGAGGGCATACAGCGTCTTTGGTGATGCTGTTGTATTTGATACAACCTATAACACCAACAAATATGGGTTGATTTTCGCACCCTTCATAAGAGTTAATCATCATCATCAGAGCATCATATTCGGTTGTGCCTTTTTAAGCGATGAGAAAACTGAGTCGTTTGTTTGGTTGCTTACAAAGTTTATTAAAGCAATGCTTAAAGGTCCACCAACTATGATTATCACCAATCAAGATCCAGCGTTGACGAAGGCCATTGGCCAGGTTTTACCTCAAACGGTGCATCGGTATTGTTTGTGGCACATGCTCAATAAATTTCAAGATAAACTACCCCCCCCCCCCCTTGACTTTTCGCAACTACTATCAAACAATAAAGGATGTAATTGTTAACTCATCATCCCCAGCCAAATTTGATAAGACATGGGAAGAAGTTATCAGGTGTTCTGGATTGGAGAACAATGATTGGTTAACATTGATGTATGAAATAAGACAAAGGTGGGTCCCATTATTTTTAACCATGTTTTTTCTGCTGGAATGTCAAGCAGTCAGCGATCTGAAAGCTCACATTCATTTTTCAAGAAGTATGTATCACATAAGAACTTATTGATGGATTTTATCACACGTTTTAATAGAGTATTGCGACACCAACGACACAATGAGTTAGTTGTCTATCATATTGATATGGTCGAGCAACCTAAGATTAAGACAAACTGGCCTATGGAATATCAAATGGTCAGGGTGTACACAAAAAAAAAATAGTTGGACTTTCAAAGTGAAATGAGTGTGAGTCATGGTTATTATGTGCAACAAGCATCTATGGTTGGTGATTTAGTGGGTTACCATGTCATGAATTTTCAAAGTGGTTCATCTACAAAGCCAAGGGTCCTCACACATGACAAACTTGCAGACTACATATCGTGTAGTTGTAGTAAATTTGAATTTGAGGGTATTCCATGTAGGCATATGTTAGTTGTAGTAAATTTGAATTTGAGGGTATTCCATGTAGGCATATGTTAGCATTTTTCCGTATCAATCAAGTGTTTCTACTGCCTGATAAGTACATACTCAACCGATGGACAAGAAATGCCAAGGTGGGGGCAATCTATGACTTTGGTGCGCAAACTTCCATCGACACTCCAGATGCGAAGTTGATGGCAAGACACTCTAGGCTATCCTATAAAACTTCAGTAGTTATTGATGTTGCATCTTTAACTGATGAGGGGACAAACATGTTGGATGATCAATTCGATTGTATATACAGTAAACTTCAAGAGCTTAACATTAGCAGGAAAAATGACAACCAAAGTCAAAGAAACCAAGGCATTGATGGGGGGCCCTCTATTGTTGACCCTTCTTTGGTCAGGGCAAAGGGGTGTGGAAAACGATTGAAATCGTCAAAAGAGACAACAACCTCAAAAGCGAGGCTATGTCGTGGATGCGGTCACCGAGGTGTCTCACACGATAAGCGTAATTATCCTTTACTACAGCAGAGGTATGCGTCCATTAGTTATCGCCTTAGATCATACATATTTAGCTGCGCATATCAATTTATATCATCCAAAAATAATATAGTAAATAACTATACGATTTTCAGATCAAATGCTACAAAGAAGGATAATACCAACGACGACGAATCGTATGAAGAAGATTTGGCATCTATAGCTGGTACAATCATGTTTTTGTGTACCTATATGACTCAATCTGGACGCATATTTATCTTATAATTTTTGCACTAATCTTGTAGGGTCTAACACCTTGCTCTTTCCATTCTGAGGATAGGTACTACCACTCTCTAGTCTCTAAGTTGAAGAGAGTAATACAGGCGATCCTAGAGGTATTGAACATTGTGCAAAATATATCTGAACATGCCATCGAAATGTAAATGTTTTGACATTACTTTCTCAGGTAATTATATTAGTGAAATGTATGGGCGCTATAATGTGCTATCCTCGTACTAAGTAGCTACTACATTTTGTAGCGGCAACTACCATATATTACTCTATTTGTAAACACCGGATTAAGTTATTATTGCACATATCACTGATCCATCATTTCCACATAACGCATATTAGCTGCTACACTATATGACAATTAGTGAGAATTAGCTGATATACGATGTAGAATCTAATTCGGTGACGTGACGTGATCTGCTAAGGCCACACCGGTCACACGTATTAATACCAAATATATTTATACTCATTAAGAGCTGCTACACGAGGTAGCATGCTGCTACAATGTCTGACAGTTTTACTAGCGGTAAGCACTACACACATACATCCAATAGATTATAATTTACTGAAACATGGAAGTTACTTACAAACTTTTTAAAGGTAAATAAAACAATAACAAAGAAATACAAATTTGGGTAAATGCAACAAGTTGTGGAAGCTACATGTATATGTAAATGCTACAATGTGTGGCAGTTATTAGTCATATTAGCTGTTACAACGCTTTGCAAACCAAACCAAAGCCAATGCAGCATCACATATCACTTTTTTCAGCGCCTTTAAGCAATATAATATACAACTACAAACAGGTGTAGCAAGTTATTAGTCTAGGAAGCTGCTACACCGTGTAGCAGCAAACCTAAACACATGGCCCTGCAGAAGCATAAAAAATTTTAAAAATTTTTAAATCAAATGTATATACATGTTCCAATCATCCTGTAGTAGGAAATGCGCTGAAAGAGCGAAAAGTCATGCATCAAAAATAATTTTTCAATCAAGTTGATATACACAATATGAAAACTATGGCTAAAAAGTAGTATTAATCTATGCTAGAAAATAGAGGGGCTAGAAATCCAACTAACCAAGTTAGCTGCTACAAGGTGTGGCAGATTCACGCAGATTTAACTGCTACACGTTGTAGCAGCTTCGTCTCCATGAAGCTGCAACACCTTGTGGCTGCAAATCAAAGTCCACCGGATAGCAGGCGGTTGGTGCAGCCGACCTTTCACTTTCCCGGCAAGGGCCCAAGTGGTCAGCCGGACGACCTTCGACGAAGACGAGGGAGACGGAGGGAGCGAAGGAGAGAGAATTCCAATCAATCTGTAGCAGGAAAGGCGCTGAAGTAGTGAAATTTTTTTTTTAAAATAATTTTTGAATCGGGTTGATATAGAGAATATGAAAACTATGGGTACTGAGTACGTTAATCTCTGCTAGAAAATGACAAGGTAGCTGCTACAAGGTGTGGCAGCTTCATGCACAGTTAACTGCTACACGTTGTAGCCGCTTCGTCCCCATGAAGTTGCTACACCTTGTAGCAGCAAATGAAAGTCCACCGGAGAGCAGGCGGTTGTTGGAGCCGTCGACCATCCAGGTCGTAGCATAAGTCCTTCCGATCTTCTACCACGACCAATCCAAGTCATATCCTACAAGCACGGTTTCATCAGTCGTAGTAGTTGATGCAACGGTTAGAAATGGGAGCAAAGCCGCGGTGCATCTTTATACAATTATTACAGCTATTTTTATAACGGTGTGGATTAAGAAATTAAATTGGAGTGAGGTGGTAGGATCTCACAGTAGACCTGCGATTAAAGAGGCCGGAGCAACTTTCCGGCCGGGAGCGCGAGGGATCGAGGGAAAGGGGGGGGGAGCGGCGAGCTAGACCAAAAATATTGAACTTTCCGGGGAAGTGTCAAGTCACCCGGAGGATGGACGCCGAAGGGAACCGGGAGCGAGGGAGAGAGAGCGAGGAGGGAGAGGGAGGGAGTGAGAGAGAACGGCGAGGGAGATTTTATTTTTGGTAATAAGTGCCGCCGAAATTTTGAACAAAGGCGAGAAAGGGAGAGAGTAACTTCCGTGGATTATTTTATTTGTAGTGAAACCGAGCTGACGGTGCCACGTCCGCGCGTCGCTCACGGTCACGCACAAAGCGTCACCACGCTCACGATCACACACAAAGCGTCGTCCAACATATTAAAACTCTATATATATATATATATATATATATATATATATATATAAATTACTTGCATAGACTATAATATAATTAAGAATTCCCTCCTCCACCACGCCGTCGTTCTCCCAGACACCACCCACCCACTCCTCCACTCCCCTTTCACCACGTCTCGAAACACTCCAACTCCCCCAAACGCGCCTCTTCTCATTGGCCCAAGTCGCGCCTCGGCGCCTCCTTCAAAATTTGCCCTTCGTCCTTTATATTGGACTTCCCCCGGTAGTACGTCGACTTTGTTCCTGCACTTCTACCTTCCCCTCCAGGGGACCGCTTCTTCTACATTCAGGTTGCAGGTACACTAGTGAGTACGGAATGCTCGAGTTAATAACAAGTGAAATTTCATATATATATATATATATATATATATATAAATCTAATTATTGGGTTAAATATTATATTTATCACAAAGATGTATACTAATTTTAGTTATCCTCATGAATGCATAAACAAAAAGTAAAATTTTTCCCTTACTCTTTTCTGTCAACTTACCAATCTTCTCGTCCCAAATATTATTTTCTAAATAGCTAAATCATATTTTTAATTAAAAATGTTTTATAATTTGGATGTACGTATTTTCACTTTCTCTCTCCCTCCATCCTTTTATTTGATTTTATAAACACAAAATGATCATAAACCTCCTTTGCTTGTCATACCTTCTCGTATTATTTAACGAAATTACAAAAAACTATTTAAGATTTAAAAATATTATCTTAAGAATTTCAAAAAAAATAATTTAAAGGACAACAACAGTTAAAAACCTCAGTATTGAAGGACAAACTTCTAGCAAGAGTGAAATTCATAGGAAATATAATTAAAAATTTAACGATGTAGGTATAAATTTACTATTGTAAAATAGGATTATTACAGTTTGGTAACAAAGGGTAATCACAAAAATTGTATTTATGGTTTTATTGGAAGTGTGGGGAATAAATATCCAATAACACCTGCAATATGATACACTCCAATACTTAATCGGTTTGCAAGGTGCTCCGTAGTGATACTAGATTTCAGCTTAGACCTTGTTAATGCATGTTAGATTGATATGGTAGGTATTGACACGTTAGATCTAATATGTGATCATATCAGGCTCACTTTCTTCCTTGATTAAAATTTTGATTTGGTACTAATGCGGTATTGATGAAGCGTCTCATCCTGTTGCCACGGTAGAGGTCAAAGAAAGTCAAATTCAAGACCAGGGATTAAGCTCTGACCCACCGTTTTCGACACGAGGAGCAATCAAACAACCGACGCTCAAGGGAGATGGCACGTAGAAGCCGAGCCGAGTGGCTACCTCGCTCGGTAAGATATCAGGGCATGACATCAAGAGTTCGACTTCGGCCGAGTGACCACCCTGCTCGGCTAGACAACCAACATGACATCGACAAAGTTCGACTCCAGCCGAACGGCTACCCCACTCGGCCTAGCAGCAAACTTGACATCAGCCGAGCACGCGGACAGTGGACTTCGGTCGAGCGGCTATCCTGCTCGGCCCTGTTGGTTGGTCTTAGGAAGATCGTACCGGCTTCACTGTACAAAAATTTTGTACAAGTGTCGAACCTTTCCTAAACAACCTATTGTGTTCTTTATAAATTAAATTAGGAATCGCAAACGGAACTTAACATTATTGATTCCAAATTTAACTTATCTGTTCTTAATGATTTAGATTTGGATCGCAAACGATGCTTAAAATTATTGATCCAAATTCACCTATGTTATAAATTCAATTAAATATCAATTTCCAAAATTGGCTTCCAGGACTGCATGGTGAGGCACTAGTCCTTCTTGAGTATGGGATCATCCACCACCGCCTATACAAAACCTTTTAAGGAAAACTAATATTTAATTTCCTTATATAACTCTAGGTTTAACAAAAAAAACAATCGAATCACAAATTTGAAAAAAAAAAACACAAACTCGAATCACAAATTCGAAACTCTAGAATCATATGCCTCTTGTGTTTGGAATTCATATAAAGAAAAACTAGCATGATGCGGAAAACAATTACTAGTAATACATTTTCTTTGTATGCTAATAACCTTGAGATCTTCTGTCGTATTCTTCGCCTCCTCTTGGACGTAGTGTGGGCGACGAACCTCCAAGATGAACACCACCCAAAAGCTTCTTCATCCTTCTCTAAAATCCGGCCATCACCACCACAAAGAAATAAAAGAGAGCAAGGGGAAAGGAAAGGGAAGAGGGTCGGTCACAAGAGGGAGCACAAGCAAGAGAATAAGAATTGATCTATCATGAGGCCTCTCCTCCCCTTCTTTTATAATACTTGCCCAAGGCATACAAGGAATGATTTTTACAAAAAATTAAAATCTTCCTCTTGTTTTTCCTTTCCTCCTTTTTAATTCCTTTTTCTCCTCTTTGATTGATTCAATTGATTGGTCGGCCCCTTGCTTGGGCACCAAGCAAGGATGGCTGGCCCTAAGAGGAAGGAAATAAAAAATTTTGTAAAAATTTTATAAGCAAAGAAGGAAAGCTTTTATAAAATTTTACAAGCTCTCTTTTAATCTCCTAATGTGGATGCTTAAAAAAGGAAAGTTTCTTTATTTTAAAACAAGTTTTAAAATTTAAAACTTCTCATTTAAAATTTTTTTTTTTAACATGGTGACAAAAAAGGAAAGTTTCAAATTTAAAACTCTTTTTTTAAAAACCATAAGGATGGTTAAAAAAGGAAAGTTTTAAAACTTTTAAACTTTCTTTTAATCCATGTGGCCTAATTCAAATAAGGAAAGTTTTATAATTTAAAATCTCTCTTTTAAAACTTGTAGATATCTACAAAGAAAATATTTTAAAAATTCAAAACACCCCTCATAATTTGAATTATATGGTCGGCCCCCTATGCAAAACTTATGGCCGACCCCTTTAGAGAGGATAGTGGCCGACCCTTGGCTTGGTCACCAAGCCTTGGGTCGGCCCCCTCTTGGACACCAAGATGGGCTTTTCATGGGTGGATATGAGGCATTAATGAGGCTACGACAGGGACCTAGAGGAGAAATTGGTTTTGGGCTCCCGACGAGCTTGAGTATCCCGTATTCGCCCCGAACACACAACTCAAGTTCATCAATAACAACTCATTCCACTAGAGAGTTATTATTGTACTACCACACCAATCCTAAATTACATTATCGGCTCCTTCTTATCATGAGTGTGTTAATCTCCCTGTGTTTAAGATATCGAATGTCTACTAATTAATTGAGTCACTAACAACTCATTTTAATTAATGTCTTAGTCCAAGAGTAGTACCACTCAACCTTATCGTTATGTTGGACTAAGTCCACCTCCACCTGCAGGGTTTAACATGACAATCCTTATGAACTCCTCTTGGGGACATTATCACCCTAGATTACTAGGACACAGTTTTCTTCTATAATCAACAATACACACTATAAGTAATATCATTTCCCAACTTATCGGGCCTTTTGATTTATCGAACTAAATCTCACCCTTTGATAAGTCAAAGAAATAAATATTAAATATATGTGCTTGTCATTATATTAGGATTAAGAGCACACACTTCCATAATAACCGAGGTATTGTTCTTTTATTTAGTTAGTATAAAAAAACTACCTCAATGGTCCTACTCAATACACTCTAAGTGTACTAGTGTAATTATATAGTCAAGATAAACTAATACCTAATTACACTACGACTGTTCTGATGGTTTGTTCCTTTCCATCTCAGTCGCGAGCTATTGTTTATAATTTATAAGGAACTGCTAGCATGATCTTCTATGTGTGACACCACACATCATGTTATCTACAATATAAATTAATTGAACAACTACACTTAGAATATAAATATAGACATTTTTGACCAATGCGATTCTTTATTTCAAAATAAATGTTTACAAAAACTAGGCTTTTAGTATACACTCTAACTGGCCCGACAGCAGACAACACGTGGACAGCAGAATTTCGGCCGAGCGACTATTCCGCTCGGACAAGCAATAGACACAGCAGGATATCTTTTGACATCCTTTTGGAAGCTAACACCGCTAACAAGTGGCATGGTCAGACAGAGAATCGTATTGCGGAAACTTCCACTGTCACTTCAGAGATATGCTCGGCCCGTTAAGGTACTGTGTCAGGAGCACTTTACTGACACGTCTTTTCAGGGAAAGCTTTTAGATGCGTGTCTTTCTTGGGAAGCCTGCACGTGCGCTATAGGAGTTTTATATAAAGGGGGGTCCAAGCATCGACGGAGGCATGCGTTACATGCGATCTTTACTATTGCGATACAGTTCTTGTTGCTCCGCTTACTACTTCTTTTTCTTCTCCTTCTTCTTCTTCTTCGTCGGAGACTGACTTGAGCGTCGGAGGGTCATCGCCGGGGACCCCTTCCCTGGCCCGACATTGAAGCTGCATGTGTTGCAGGTCAGAGTGAAGTTCATCGGAGGTCAACAGGAGCGTCACATCCCCAGCATCTATTTCATCGACTTTCGGACAGGATCAGATACCATATCTACCTTCTCCTCACTCAACCCTTCATAGTGATTGGGAGTTTGTATAAATCCAATTACCCTAGGACTATCAATATATTTTGACTAAAATCCACTTATGGACCTACACTTGTTTGATTAGACTCATTTAACGTGTTGTTAGTTTCTGTTATTATAAGGAGTTAAATTGTGTTATCCATTGCTTATTTAAGGCTCTCAGTGATGGTCTAATGTTACAAGAAATTTCTGCTTCAATACGAGCTTGATATGAAATTATATCAGACCTACATTGGGTCTGATATCATCCCATATCAGGCCCAACATGGACTTGATATGGGATTATATAAGGTCCAACGTGATCTTTAGTTAAAACTTTACTTTTACATCATATATGTCTTTTTCTCGCTTAACCCTTCCTACCGGTTGAAATTATGCAAAATTATAAAAACCTATGTCCAAATCAGTTGGATTATGTCACAACTACTGATAAATTATGAAAATCCAATATGTACACCATATATATCATTACTTGGTCTTTGCTAAATTAGTGTGTATAGAAACACTTGATTATGTAGTTCTAAGTTTGCTAAATTAGTTTATAATTTATTTATCAGGGATGATCATATAACTGAAAAAATTCTCTCTGAGATATGAAATATGCTTGATGCAAATTCTTGCATGAGACATGCAGTTACTGTATGTGAATTATCCAGAACAAATATTTTATCGTCTTCTAAGTATAGTGGTGTGCAAACACAAATAGAAATACAAGCAGCAACTTAACATTTGATCTAATTGAAGAAGTATTCTAGAAGATGAGATTCTGAATTCTTGTATAACACTTGGTGATTACTTTGAGTCTACTTAGAGTAAGGAGGAAGGGTATTAAACCTAAATTAGAGAGGAATTACAATGCAATATAGATATACAAGAATTCTTAGTTGACAATATGCAGATTGAACAATATGAAATTCCTCCAGAATAGTACAGTGATTTAGATGAGGTGTTCCCAATAGCCGATGATCTATATATTCTATATTCTCGATTGCTCCAACGACTAATTGAAGAGGTAACAGATTAGCATGAATTTTGTGTTGGACAGATTTTTCTGTCTCGACAAGAGTTCAAGAATGCACTTGTGAAACATGCAATGGTTAAACATATGAGATATAACTCAATTAACACCCGAATAAATAAAGTAAAAGTCATCTGCTTCAATCAACCATGTACATGGAGAGTAGTTGCCCAGGGGATGTAAAGTTCACTGTTACGAAATATGTAAAGGAACACCAATGTGGCACCATTAGGGAAAGTGTTGATCATCAAGCATGCTCTTCCTCTTTTATGGAATCTTTTGTTGAAGAGTAATTTATTGCTAATGAACAGTATAAACCAAGTATGATTATATCAAATATAAAATCTAGGTTTAGAATGACCATATCATACAAAAAAACACACAAAGCTCAGGAGAAAGCGATGAAGAAAGTCGTTAGAGATTATGACCAAGCTTACAGAGATCTTCCACTATATCTGCGTAAGTTAAGAGTTAGGGATCATGAAACCTATGTGGCACTACACAAGAATGGTGATAATCAGTTCCAGCGCTAGTTTTGGAGTTCCAAAGCTTGTCGAAGAGTATTCAGGTCTTATCTTCTCAAAATGATTAAAATTGATGACACACATCTAAGAGAGAAGTATTCAGTGTGTTGTTGATAGTTACAACAATTAATACTAATAACAATATCCTCCCAGTAACCTTTAGAATCGTTGAAGTTGAATGTAGGTTTGTCTGAGAGTGGTTTTTGGATCATACGAATAGATTCTTTGCTATTAATGCACAGTCAATGAGTATATTATCAGATAGATATCACAACATTATATCAGCGGGTAGTAAAGTCTACCCAACCACCTATCATATTTTTTATTGCCATCACATGTCTTGCAATATGGTAATAGATACTGGTAGTAGGTCAACTTTAGGCTTGTTTTGGGCAATAGCATGAGCAAACACAACACTCCAATATGATCTCATAATGCAATCTATGCTTGAAAAATATTCAAATGCCCATAAGTGACTTCAGAACATTGACCTTAAAAGATGAGCTAATGCACACTTTAGTGGGAAAAGATACATAATGCTAACCACCAATTGTATAGAGAGTTTACATGCTTTATTCAAGCATACACGTGAACTTTCCATAAGCAAGTTAATTGATAATACTAGAAGAAAGGTAACTTAATGGTTCTTTAACCGTAGGGAGGAAGTCTCGAAATGATATGTTACTTTGACACCTCATGCTATGAAAGAAATGGATTCAAGGAGAGAGAAATCTAGATGATAAAAAGTCCACCCTACCCTCAATCTGAAAAGAAAATAGAGACATAGGGTGTTTTATTTATTGTTGATTTGGAAAGAAAATATTATAACTATAGAGAGTTTCAAATTTTAGGACAGCCTTATGTTAGTTGCTACTCGGAATACCATTCTAGTTCCCCTGTACAAAAATTTGTACAAGCATAGAACTATCCTAGCTACCCATATGCTCTACTGAAGTTAAACTTGGATTGCAAACGATGCTTAACATTATTAATCCAAATTGTCTCTCAGAAATTAAACTTGGATTGGAAATGATACCTAACATTTTTACTCCAAGTTTAACTGATGTGTTCTTCATAAGTTAAACCATATTACAGAAGTTGATTAAATATCTATTTCAAAAATCAGCTTCCAGGTTAAACATGGTGAGGCACTAGGCCTTCTTGGCTATGAGATCATCCACCACTTCCTAGACAAAACCTTTCAAAGAAATCGGATATTTAAACTTCTTACAGTAAACTAGGTTTAACTATAGAAACCTCAATATAAGCATAATATCGAAACATGAAATCGAAACACAAAATCGATAACAAAAACAATAGCCTAAAATAGATAGCCTCTTGTGTTTGGTTTTTTAAGATCTAAACAAAGAAGATGAACTAGTTATGATGTGGAAACAAATAACTAGTTATACTTTTCTTTGTAACTTATAGACCTCTTGATCTTATGTTGTATTCCTCTCTTTCTATTGGACGTCGTGTGGGTGACGATCTACCAAGATGAAATCCACCCAAACTTTCTTCTCCTCCAAGACTCTCGAGCCACTAAGGGATGTCAAAATAGGAAACTTCCTTTCTCTTCTTCTTCTCTTCCAAGTAGCCGGCCACCAAGGAAAAGGAACTTCTTGATGTGTCGCTGGCCTTGAGAGAAAGAAAACAAGGAGCAAGGGTCGGCCACACAAAGATCAAGAGAGGAGACTAAGGTTATCTCTTTTGAAGGCTCCCTCTCCCTCTCTTTTATAATTCTTGCTCAAGGCAAAAAAGGAAAGTTTTAAAACAAAATTAAAACTTCCGTTTAATCCTTGCTAATGACTAAAAAGAAAAGTTTTAAAATAAAAAATTAAAACTTCCTCTTAAACAATACATGGCCGGCCACACAAAAGCAAAAAAGGAAATTTTTAAAAATTAACCTCTCTCTTTTAAAACATGTAGACATCTACAAAAAAGGAAAGATTAAAATTAAACCTCCTCTTTTAAATCATGGTTATAAAAAAAGAAAGTTTTATCAAAATTAAAATCTTTCTTTTAGACACTACAAATAAGGAAAGATTAAAATCTCTCTTTAATCTTTTGTAGATAGATATAAAAGGAAAGATCTTAAAATTTAAAAACTCACTTTTAAAACCATATGGATGGTATCATAAAAGGAAAGATTTTATCAAAATTTAACTTTTAATAAAATATCCTTTTCTCTTCTTATATGGTCGACCCCTTGCTTGGGCACCAAGCAAGGCTTGGCCGACCCTAGCTTGAGCTCCAAGCTTGGCTTGGCCAACCCCTTGCTTGGGCTCCAAGCAAGGATGTGGTCGGCCCCTAAGTTTGGTTAAGAAGCTGGGCTTTGGGTAGATATAAGGCTTTATAAATAAGAGACTACAACAGGGACCGAGATGAGGAATTGATTTTAGTCTCTCGATGAGCTTGAGCTTCCCATGTTCGCCCCGAACACCTAACTCAAGCTCATCAATAATAACTCATACCACTAAAAAGTTATTATTGCACTACCGTGCCAATCCCATATTACAATATGGGCTCCTTCTTATCATGAGTGCGCTAATCTCTCTGTGTTTAAGATATCGAATATTCATTAATTAAATGAGTTACTAACAACTCACTTAATTAATATCTAGATTCAAGAGTAGTACCACTCAACCTTATTGTCATGTTGGACTAAGTCCACCTGTAGGGTTTATATGACAATCCTTATGAGCTCCTCAAGGGGACATTACCAACCTAGATCACTAGGACACAGTTTCATTCTATATTCAACAACACACCATATAAATAATATCATTTCCCAACTTATCAAGTCTATTGATTTAACAAACTAAATCTCACCCTTTGATAAATTAAAGAAATAAATATTAAGTATACGTGCTTGTTATTATATCATGATTAAGAGTACGCACTTCCATAATAGCAGAGGCCCTGTTTTTTTTTACAGTCAGTATAAAAAGAACAACCTCAAATGGTCCTGCTCAATACACTCAGAGTGTACTAGTGTAATTTTATAGTCAAGATAAACTAATACCAAATTACACTACAATCATTCCAATGGTTTGTCCCATTTCATCTTAGTTGTGAGCAACTATTTATAATTTATAAGGAACTGATAACATGATCTTGTGTGTGACACCACACATCATGTTATCTTCAATATAAATTAAATGAATAACTACATTTAGCATATAAATGTAGATATTTGACCAATATGATTCTTATTTTAAAATAAATATTTATACAAAAAGCTTGACTTTTAGTATACATTCTAACATCTTGTTCACATGCTATTACTGTCATCATTCACCGGAACATGGATACACTCCCATATTATGAGCATTATTTGTTGGATCGAGATGCACATAAGAGGGAGGTGAATCACATGATTTTCAAAAACTTGTTCTTTTGTTTTGAAATAAAGTATACACATCAGAAAATAAGTACGGATTCGAAAATAGGGAACACAAGAAAGCGTGTTCAGTTTTACTTGGTTCGGAGCCTTCGACGACTCCTAATCCAAGACCCAAGTCTCATGGACCTATCAATGAGTAATCCACTAAATACTTCTTCCAGAACCGTCAAAAGAGGGGATCGAGTACAATGAAAGAACAAGAAAAAGTGTAATACGCTACACTTTTCTTTATGCAATAATTAAGTACAGTATTAAAATTTCATTACCAAAACCCTCGAAGATGATCAGATCAGGCTCAGTGTTTGACGGCTTCTCAGCAATAGTCAGGTACAACAACATTGTAGCAGAGTAGTAGCAGGAAGCTGGAGTAGTCGGAACCTTAATCGGATGAGTAGAAGCTTGTATATGTTGGTGCAGGTTGCATTCATAATCTGGTTTTAATGTATGGCAAATAGGTTAAAGTTAGATGTGTTGTTTATCTAACTACTTTACAAAGTGTGCAAGAGTTGACTGCTCTGAGGGACCTGACACCAGGCTGAAATCTAGCTAGGTTTGTGGGCTTGATAGCTGGTGGGAAGTCTATATAGGTCCGCGGAGTCTGATATCTGGCTGAAAGTCCGGTTGGGTCCACAGGACCTGACAATCGGTTGAAGTACAGTTGGATCAACAGACCTGACAACTGGTGGAAAGACCTGGTGGGTCAGAGGCAAGTAAGTAACTGCAAATGGTAAGTGAAGGTAAGCAACTAGAGTAGAGATCCAGTGAAGACAAGTTTCCCATTGAGGGAACTGTAGGCATCAATCCAACTTAGGTCCATTTGAGAAACCTAAGCTGAGATCTTGGCTAGGTCCTGATCTTGTAGAGACAAGATCTAATTAATATTCACATTTTATCATGTTGTGCTTACTCTATTTTGCAGGATAAAATATATTTTTTGATTGCCTAGACTAATCTTCTCTTACAGGTGGAATATGCTGAAGAAAAGGGTTCGGGCACCCGGAAGGGGTCTGGGCGCTCGGAAGGAGTCCGGCCACCCGGAGTAGGCTCGCCCAGCGAGTGCTGAGGGCGCCCAGGCGATCCAGGTGCCCGAACTCAGTGCAGACGCCTGGAACCCAAAAATCATCCACAAACTGACGTGGAATGCGTCGATTGGCCGAGCCACGTGGTCCAAGCACCCGGAGGGGTTCCAGACACCTATAGGGATTTCAGGCACCCGGAATGGACCTATTTAAAGACATTCGACCCAGAGCTTCAGAATAACTGCTAGGGTTAATTTGTAGCTAGAGGGGAGGTGAATAGCTCATCGCGCTTTGTTGTCTTGTTTTGATGATGATGATATGCAGCAGAAATACACACAAAGCACACTTACAATGCTAACTCTAGGATTTACTTGGTATCCATCTCAAGAAGACGTGACTAATACAAGGATCCATACACGACACACTCTCCACTAAGAAAAAACACTCCTTCTCAGTAACTACCAAAGGCGGAGAAGCCTTGTACAAACTCTCAATACAACAAGAAGAAAGTAAAACAAAATACAAGTGAAATCTTACAAGATTTCCAATATGAAACCCTAATTTGCTTCTTCTTCTTCTTGTGGAATGCCTCTTGACCTTGGAAGTGCAACAATACTTTGCTCCAAGAAAGCTTCAACAACTGGCGTGAATCTATGAGAGAGATCGTAAGAAGTGGAGAGGAAGAACTACGGAGGAAGACACTCGCCAACGGCTTTATCCTGCCCAACGATCGTCTCCCAATCAATCGATCGATCGATTGGGGAGGTTGAATCGATTGGCTGATCAATTCAACCTTCTTTTGTGCTCTCTGGAAAATGGCATGAATCGATCGCCCGATTGATTCAACTCTTTTGCATCACACGCGATTCCCAGCCCCCAATTGATCGATTAATTGATTGGTGGTGCCCAATTTGATCACTTGATCAAATTGACCAATCCTAACTTGCCCAAGTCAAATCTAAGGTACCCCAAACCCAACATCCAGTCAACCGTGACTTGTTGGGACTTCTCGTGCCTAGCATCCGGTCAACCTTGACCTGCTGGGACTTCTTCGTCAAGTGTCCGGTCAATCCTTTGACCCACTTAGACTTTTCCTTTCGTACCAAGTGTTCGGTCAACCTTGACCCACTTGGACTTACCGTCTCGTGCCAAGTGTCCGGTCCTCCATGACCCACTTGGACTTCCACCAGATGTTCGGTCACCCTTGACCCATCTAGATTTCCTCGTGCTAAGTATTTGGTCAATCCTTTGACCTACTTGGGCTTCCCAACATAGGTGTCCGGTCAATCATGACCCACCTGGATCTCCACGTGCTTCCCTTCACTCACCAGGTCTTTCCATCTACCTGGCTTCACTCACCAAGACTTTCCATCTGCCTGACTTCACTCACCAGGACGTTTACCTAGCTTCACTCACTAGGGCTTTCACCTAACTTCACTCACCAGAATTTTCCCACTGCCTAGCTTCACTCACTAGGTTTTTCACTCAGCTTCACTCATCAGGATTTTTCCTTACCTAATCTCCAGTTAGGACTTTTCCAGTCAAGTATCCGGTCAACCATTTGACCTACTTGACTCTTCTTCACATTAAACTGGTTATCCCTTGACTAGAGGGGAATTGTATCAACAATCTCCCCAATCGGATGATTGCATTTGCAATCTCCATGTATTGTCAAACATCAAAACCCAAGCATCAAGACTCAAGCTTGAGCCAACTCAAGCTTAGTCAACCTGGCCCAGGGGATATTGCACCAACAATAACAACTGTAACGACTTTCTCTTCTGCTCAGTGCTTCGAAAAAACTCCTGCGACGCTGTGAAACTCCTTCGACAACTGGCGATCAAGATTCTTTTCTTTTTATTGTCGGTAATACTGTTTTATAGTTCTTATACTTGCAATTTGTAACCATTTCAAACTATTAGTAGATTACCCAACGAAAGTACTCGACGAGTGCAGGCCTTGGAGTAGGAGTCGTCGAAGGCTTCCAACCAAATAAAAATTTGGTCGTGTTAGCATTGCTTCTTATTCTTCCGCTTCCCCTCTAGCGTTCTTTCCGATCCTACAAGTGGTATCAGAGAAGATACCACTCTGAATTGGTGCAACCACCAATCAAGCAAAGGGGGGCCCTTTTTGAAAGAAAAATTATATATAATTTTTTATTAAAAATTATTCTTACGTCTTTCATTTATTTCCCTCTATTTTTTTTAAAAAAAAATTATTGTCATTTTTTCACCATTAGTTTAAATTGGTGAAATAACTCTTTTGACAAAATTTATCATAATATTTTTTTAATTATTTTTTAAATTGGTGAAATGCTCTTATTTCTTTATCTCCCACACTACTTATCCCAAGACAAAGTCTTGAAAATTGCTTCTTGTTTATATTTTTTTGCAAGTATACCAATGTCTCATCAAGAAGGATGGAGTATCCACGAACCACCACCATATGAGATGTAAAAGAGACACAAATCCAATCTATGAATGATGCAGATGGAATGCTTCATCCTTATGAACAACTTCGATGGATGCATGACACTAAGGGGATCAACCCAAAACCCAGCAGCCAATAGAAAGGTAATAAATTCAATTGTAAAATTATTACCTAATGAAATTACATGCAAGAGCCGATGGAGCTAGAGGATCAATTCAAGAGTAAAGTCAGACTCGAGTCAAATCCAACGGAGAAACCTACTGAATTAGAGAATGTGCTTAAGGTTAGTACAATTTACCAAAATACTCCTATCGGTAGTAGTTTAAATAATCAGTATGATAATCTAGATAAATATGAAATTATTCCAAATATGGTCCATGATAATCTAGATTTACATATTCAAATTTAGAACTTCAAAATAATCTAAATTCTGATCAAGTCAATCAAAACTTTGACTAAATCGACATCAACCTTGACTTAGTCAAACAAAACATTGACCAAATCAATTCAAATAAATTAATTAATTCAAAAAATTTAAAATTAAATAAAAATTTAAAAATAATTAATTCAAATTTAAAATTATAAAAATGAGAAAATAGATTTATATAAAATCAATAAATACCTTAATAAATTATTTAATAATCTAGATAATATCAATTTAGAAAATTCTATCCAAAATCAAGATAATTTAATTAATAAAAATTTAAATCTTAAAGATAAGAATATAGATAAAACTAATCTAATAAATCCAACTAATAATATAAACTTAAAAGATAAAGAAAATATAAGGATAAAATCAAATACTTTGATAAAATTAAAACAAAATTTAATAAATTCGAAATTAAATATTAAAGATAACATCCTAAAGAAAGATAATTCAAGTAACTTAATAAAATTAAAGTTGGAAAATTTTAAATATTAAGTACACTTCTAAGAAGGACAATTTAACCAATTTAATTAATTCAAAATTATAAATGTAAATTCAACCTAAACTATAATTAATTAAACCTTAACTAAAACTTAATTACATTAAACTTAAAGAAAGGGTTCCTAAAGCTTATCTAACCAAGCAAGAAGCAAACCAAATCCACAAAAAACTAAAGTTCAATAATTCAGGGGAGGTTCCAAATTGGCACCTCCAAAATAATAGTTTACCTAGCTGGATAATTAGGATTAATCAACAAAGGGTAAAAGTTTAACTTGATCAACGATACTGGTGAAGTTTTGGATAATAGTAGCTTAGGAAAATTCTGTCTATGTATGTCTAGGAAGATATGACTTCGACCTGGTGCATTTGGCTTAGTGGAACTAACCAAAATTACCCTTTATGAATCCTAACTAGTTAAATCAAAGTTTTGTAGGAAGTTTAGTGGATAGGACTATTTAAAAAATCTCGAACATATGGTTACTCTAATGATGTTCAAATGAGTCATCATAGCCCTGAAATTTACCCTAAGAATGTCTACTTGTTGAACCCAAATTTAAACTTGAATCTAACATAAAGTTAAACCCAACCCTGAAATTAAACATAACTCATCTAACAAAACTATAGGATTCTCTAATTAAAAACATAGATCGGGTGAGATAATTAAGGATTTAAAATTAAATTAAATTAAATTATATTAAATTAAATTTCAATATTAATTTAATTAAACACCAAAATTAAAATTGAATTAAAACATATTTTAATTAATGTATCATATATAAATTATTTTAATTTTTTTAAAAAATTTATTATTGTACAAATCTTTTTAAAAAATTATTTTAATTATTTTAAAAAAAATTCTTTTAAAAAACCTGTAAAAAATATTTTAAAAATTCTTTTAAAAAATACTTTAAAAAACCTTTTAGAAAATACTTTATAAAATTTATTTTAAAAATCTTTTCAAAAATTATTTTAAAAATCCTTTAAAAAAATTATTTAATTTTTTTAAAAAAAATCTTTTAAATATTCTTTTAAACCCCCTTTTAAAGAAAAACAATCCTTTAATTTTTTTTAAAAAAAATCCTTTAAAAAAATACTTAACATAAAACTTAAATCTTTATTAACAAACAATCAAAATTCAATTAACTTAAACTTTAAACTCAATTAAGTAATTAATAAGTAAATAATTAAAATTTAATTATTTTGTCTAACCTTATTTAAGATTTAACTTAATTTGATTAATATTCTAATTTAATCAAATTAAAACGTTAACTTACTCTAATGCACTTTAAATCAAATTTAAATTTACAAGTGAATTAATGCTTAACCTTTATTTAACTTAATCAACTTTAATTTTAATGTTAATAAAAAATCTTAACTTTACTTTAATTAAATTATAATTTATATTAATTATAGATTGACTCAAATTGAAACTTAACTTGTTTACTAACTTTTTTAACTCTGAATTAATTTAAACTTATAACTTAGTTAATCCTAACTTAACTTTAATCAATAAATTTGTTTAAGTTACACCTAATTAAAACTTAAAATTAAAACTAATACTTTCATTCATTAGTCAATTAACTCAATCAATTAATATAAATTATAAGTTATTTTAATCAAATAAGTATTAAATTATTGAATTGAGTCAAGTAAAAGTTAATCAATAAATCATTGATAATGATTAACTGTTATTAAATTAATAATAAATTATTTCATTTAACCTAAAACTTAATTTTAACTTAATATAACTAAATCTAAGGTTATTTTTTTTATTAATGATTAATCAAACTTAAGTGAATAATCATAATGTGTAAATAATATATTTGATGAACGTTTGTATTATGAATAGTAAATTCCCTAGGTACTAAGATAGAAATACTTGTTGCTAACAAAGATAACTAGAAGGTGCTAGGTTCAGGGGAAGCACGGGCCTTGAAAATATGTTCAGTTTAATATGTCCAAACCCTAGTACAATTTAAGGGAAAGTGTTAACTTAAGGGGGAGAAAGAATTCAATTATTTTGAAAATATGTTGAAACATTGATGTGGAATTTATAAAAAAACAAAAAAAAGTACAACTTACAAAAAATTATTTGCTTCGAGAAAGTTTTTGAAAAATCAAATCATTTTTTAAAAAAATTTCTTCCACTTTGAAAATCTTTCTTAAATCTTTTTTGTAAAATTACCTTGAATTTCTTTTCAAACTCACATTGAAAATATTTCTTAAAAAAATTTTCTTTAAAATTATTTTTAAAAATATTTTCACTTTATTCTGAAATACATTTTGATAATATTTTCAAAATTAATTTGTTGAATTTCCTTGAAACATTGATTTGAAAAAACTCTTCTAAAATTTGCCTAAAATATATAATAATCCTTATAACATGCTTTGTTGAATCTTGTTTGAAAAATATGAAATGTTTCAAAACTAATTTTCTTCTCTTTGAAAATGTTTTTCAAAATTATTGCAAAGTTTCAAAATTTGAAAATTTAAAGAGACTAAACTTTTTTAAAATTACAAAATTACTTTGAAAATGAATAACTTAGAAAGTGTTTAAAGTGTTTTTGAAAACTGCTTTAACTTATCCTTTGAAACCCTCTTATTAAATTATGCATTCAAACATGTTTTTAATACTTTTTTGAAAACTCTCTTGAAAAACATTTGCATTATTTGAACTTATTTGGGTAAAGTTTTTTTTATAACATTACTTCCAAAAATTTTCTTTCAAAAGATAAGCACTTTCTATTTGAAGTTGTTAGGTTTTCAAACATTGGTTTTCAGAACTATTTAAAATACTTGACATCATTATTTGAAACCTTGTTTAAAAACTAAGGTTTTAAAAATCTCCTTTGTTAAATCTTTATTTATGCCTTATACATTTATCCAGTTTGATGTATGTCGAAGAGGGAGAATAGTGAGTTAGGTTAGAAAAATTCCAATCAACCTATTTTTTTATGTGTTATTGCTTTATTATTTTTTCTAAATTTAATTCAGATTGCCATTATATCAAAAAGGGGGAGATTGTTGGTGCAGGTTGCCTTAATAATCTGATTTTGATGTATGACAAATAGTTTAAAGTTAGATGTGTTATTTGTCTAATTACTTTACCAAGTGTGCAGGAGTTGATTGGTCTAAGAGACCTATCACTAGGATGAAATCCAGCTAGGTTTGTGGGCCTAATAGTTGATAAAAAGTCTAGATAGGTCTGTGGGGCCTGATATCTGGCTGAAAGCCCGGTTGGATCTGTGGGGCTTGACAGCCAGCCGAAGTCCAGTTGGGTCAGCGGACTTGACAACTGGTGGGAAGACCTAGTGGGTCAGAGGCAAGTCAAGTGACTGCAAGTGGTAAGTAAAGGTAAGCAACTGGAGGAGAGATCCAGTGAGGGCGCATTCCCCATTGAGCGAAATGTAGGCGTTAATCCAACTTAGGTCTATTTGGGAAACCTATGTTGAGATCTTGACTAGGTCCTAGTGTCGTGGAGACAGGATCTAATTAATACTCACATTTTATCATATTGTGTTAACTCTATTTTGCAGGGTAAAATATATTTTTCGATTGTTTGAACTAATCTTCCCTTGCAGGTGGAAGATGCTGTAGAAAAGGATCTGGACACCCGGAGTAGGCCTGCCCAGGGGGTGCTGAGGGTGCCTAGGCGATCCAGGTGCCTCAACTCAGTCCAGGCTTCCGAAACAGAAAAATCATCCACAAGCTAACGTGGAGCGCATTAATTAACCGAGCCACGTGGTCCAGGCTCCTAAAGGGATTTCAGACGCCTGGAATGGACCTATTTAAAGGAGTTTGACCCAAAACTTCAGAATAACAACTACATACTTTCTCTTCTGCTCGGTGCTTCAAAAAAGCTCCTGCGATGTTGTGAAGCTCCTCCAACAACTAGCGATCAAGATTCTTTTCTTTTTATTGTTGATAACATTGTTTTATAGTTCTTGTATTTGCAATTTGTAACCATTTCGAACTATTAGTGTATTGCCCAACGAAAGTACTCGACAAGTGCGGGCCTTGGAGTAGGAGTCGTCGAAAGCTTCAAACCAAGTAAAAACTTGGTCGTGTTAGCATTGCTTCTTATTCTTCTGCTGCGTATCTATTTTAAATCAATTTTTTGACGATCGCTATTCACCCCTCCCCCTCTAGCATTCTTTCCGATCCTACAGTATATGAGTTGTATCTTGAATCATGCACAAAGGCTTATGTAGGTTGTGGAAGACGCCTTCAACCTCCTCCAAGGCGCCTCGATAAGAAAATCTTATCCCCCTATCTTCAATAATGATAAAATCTACAAACTTTGGGTTTTGTCCTCTGGAAGGCTCCTTCAAAGCACTTCAAGGCGTCTTCACTGCTTGAAGGTGTTGGATCATGACGCACGTGAGAGGGGGGTGAATCACGTGATTTTCAAAACACTTCTTTTTCAGTCTTAAAAACTCGAGTATGCACCAGAAAATAAGAATTTCGAAGATAAGAAAATACGAGAAGAACACAAGCGGTTTTTACTTGGTTTGGAGCCTTCGACGACTCCTACTCCAAGGCCCAGGTCCCGCAGACCTATCGATGGGAAATCCACTAAAAACCTCATCCGGTACCCCCGGAAGAGAGAATCGAGTACAAGAAAAGTTAGGCCAAGTGCAATACCCTGCACTTGTTCTTTTATAGTAATTAAGTACAAAATAAATTTTACCAACACTTCAATAATAGAAATGACAGTACTTTCTGTTGATATCTTTCTATCGGACGTGATCAGAACTCCTCGGAGTAGTCGTCGGGCTCAGCAGCTTCGCAGTAGAGTCGGAGCAGGAACCGGGAGCAGTCAGAGGCTCAAATGTGCACGTAGTAGCTCGTATATAGTTGATGTTTAAGTGCCTAATCGAGACTGCCTTATAAAGGGCTTGGAGGGTGCCTCCCATAAGTATGGAAGGCGCCTCCAATAAGACAAATCCTATCCCGAGCGAACTGACACTTATCTGCGATCGATTCCAAAAATTATCCTGCGGAGGGCGTCTTCTATAGTCATGGAAGACACCTTCTATGAACAGTATCGAGGCACCTTCCATAGCCATGGAAGGCACCCTCGGGTACTATTCACCCGAAGGCAGCTTTGCTTCTTTGCTTGCTTTCTTGCCCTACAGCAAATGTGTTAGTCCAAATACCCTGCAAGACAAGTGTTAGCACAAATATAATAAATAGAGTAATTAGTTCCTGTCCTTCCAGGACCAGGAACTAGTCAAAGTCTCAATTTAGGGATCCTAAATGAACCTAAACTAAACTGACGCTTACTGTCCCTCAACTGGGGTGCGTCCTCACAGAGTCACTCTCCTCCGGTGACTTACCTTTACTTACCTTTCTCCAGACATCCGGTCAGTCTGTCGACCAGTCTGGACTTCATGCCAGCTATCCGCTTAGCCCGTTGACCTAACTAGACTTCGTGCCAACTATCTGATAATCTTGTCGGCCTAACTGGACTTCGTGCCAGCTATCCGATCGGCCCATCAACCTATCCAGACTTCGTGCCAGCTATTCGGTCGACCCGTCGACCTAACTGGACTTCGTACCAGCTATCCGGTCGGCCTGTTGACCTAGCTAGATTTCTCCTGCACACTCAGTCAGATTGTTAGATCACAATGAACAAAACTTAACTTACTTAGTCATTCATCAAAACCTAAGTTAGATCGTTAGTGCTAACTGCACCAACAATCTCTCCATTTTTAATGTAATGACAACCTCGGTTAAATTAGTAAAAAATAAGTAATGACATGGAATGTGCGAGGAAGTAGGGGCGAAGCCTCCGAGCGGCGAGCCCCAATGCAAAAACTAGTTTCTCGAGACCGGTGTAGCGGGATTCAACATCTTTCAATATATGACTCAAGAAGTACACCGGTTGTTCCTCGCCATTCGGCCTAACTAGTGCCGAGCCGACCACATGCTCGGTCAAGCATAAATAAATTTCGAGTGGCTCATCGACAGTTGGCTTAGCCAATACTAACAATGAATTGAGGTACTCCTTTAATTCTTCAAATGCCCGATCACACTCTTCTCCCCATTGAAATTTGATGGCTCGACGCAATATCTTGAAGAACGACAAGCTCCAGTAGGCTGACTTGGAGATGAACCAAGATAGTGCAGTTATTCAACCGGTGAGACGTTGGGCTTCCTTAAGATTCCTTGGCGGTGGCATATCTTGTAGTGCTTTCACTTTGCAGGGATTCATCTCGATGCCCCGCTCAGTGACGATGTAACCCAGGAATCACCCGCTCTTTGCGCCGAACAGACACTTGCTTGGATTCAGCTTGATTTCATATGTCCTGAGTATCTGGCAGGTCTCCTCGATATCTGCACATAGGTCAGCTACTCGTAGGGATTTAATTAGTATGTTGTCGACATATACCTCTATGTTGCGGTCGATTTACTGCCGGAACACCTTATTGATCAACCTTTGTTAAGTAGTGCCAACGTTCTTTAGCCCGAACAACATCGCATTGTATCAGTAAGTTCCATCGGCCGTGATGAAACTGACATTCTCTTGATCTTCTCGGGCGAGCGGCACTTGGTGGTACCCTTGATACGCATCCAGCATGCATATTAGCTTGCACCCGGTAGTAGAGTTTACCATCTGATCTATCCAAGGTAGTGGGTAGAACTCCTTCGGGCATGCCTTGTTGAGGTCCTGGAAGTCGATGCAGATCCGTCACTTGTTGCCCGGCTTTGAGACTAGCACTACATTCGCGAGCCAGCTCGGTAATTGAACCTCATGTATGTGGTCGACTTCTAAGAGCTTCTCTATTTCCGCTCGGATGATCAAATTTTATTCGATGCTGAAGTCCCTCTTTCTCTGCTTCACCGGTTGAGCGTCTGGTCGGACGTGAAGCTCGTGCTGCGCGACGCTCGGCGAGATCCCGGGGAGCTCGTGTGTTGACCATGTGAATACATCATGGTTTTGTTGGAGACAGGCGACCAGCTCCACCTTTTGCTCAGCTCCCAGGTAGGACGCGATGAAAGTTGTTGCCTTCGTTCAGCAGGGGTGGATCTGTACTTTTTCCTTTTCTTCATAGACTAGAGTAGGAGGCTTTTCAATGATCACGTTTACCTCTAGTCGGGGCGTCTTTCTAGCGGACTTGACTTCAGTTTTGACCATCTCGACATAACAGTGTCGAGCGGCCAATTGGTCGCCTTTAACCTCTCCTACCCGGTCTTCTACCGGGAACTTGATTTTCTAGCAGTACGTTGAGACTACCGCTTGGAATTTGTTGAGGGTCGGTCAGCCCAGAATGATGTTGTAGGCTGAGGGGGCATCCACCACAATGAAGTTCATGGTCCTGGTCCTTCTAAGCGGCTCCTCTCCGAGTGATATGGCCAACTTGGCTTGGCCGATCGGTAGAACTTCGTTGCCGGTGAACCCATATAGTGGGGTCGTCATCAGTAGTAGCTCGCCTTGGTTGATCTGGAGCTGATCGAAAGCCTTCTTGAAAATTATATTCACCGAGCTCCCTGTGTCAACAAAAATCCGGTGAATTGTATGGTTTGCGATTATTGCTCGGATGATGAGGATGTCATCATGAGGGACTTCCACTCCTTCGAGGTCCCGGGGTCCGAAGCTGATTTCGGGCCCACTCACCTTCTCCTGACTACAGCCCACAGCATGAATTTCTAAGAGTCGAGCGTATGACTTCCGAGCTCGGTTAGAGTCACCGCTGGTTGGCCCACCGGTGATGATGCTTATTTCTTCCCGAGCGGCATTGCTTCTGTTTTCTTCCTCCCGGACGGACGACCTGTGTCACTCGTGTGAAGCTCGGGGATGGTCATTGTGTTGGATCGTGATGTTTCGATAGAGGGGGGGTGAATATCGATTACGAAAAATTCGTCGAAGAGAGTTAGACGCAGCGGAAAAATTAAGCAATGCTAACACAGACCAATTTTACTTGGTTCAGAGCCTGTGTCGACTCCTACTCCAAGGTCCGCACTCGTTGAGTGCTTTCGGTAGGCAATCACTAGCAATTCAAAATTTATTACAAACTAAGTACAGAAATTGTTAAAGAAAATAAAAGCAATACCGACAAAGGAATAAATCGAAAAGGAAAAGTGTATTGTCGGAGCTTCGTTAGCGTCGCAGGAGCGCAGAGCAGCAGAGCAAGCAGTAGAAGATCTTCTCGTCAGTTGTTGTTTTGAGTTCCACCCCTGACCCTCCTTTTATATGAGGCTCGGGGCGACCCAGATCCCTTCTGGGCGCCCTGGTGAGATGTGGCAGGTCCAACCAGCGAGCTCCACGTGGCGACGACGGGATAGGATAAAAATTGCCTCCCGGGCACCCGGATCCCTTCCAGGTGCCCGGATCTCCTCCGGGCGCCCGGACCACCTTTCTCCAGAGATTTCTTCTCCTGCAAGACAAGGTTAGTCCGAGGCAAATATATAATATGTTTCCTACAAAACCAAGTGTTAGCACAGTTTACAAATTCAATATCAAGAGTATGACTTAGATTCCGTCTTTTCGAGACAGGAATCTAGTCACGATCTCGACTTAGATATTCGAAATGGATCTAAGACGGATCGACGCCTAATGTTCCCTTTCCGGGAACGCGTCCTCATAGTCACTCCCTTCCAGTGACTTACCTTTACTCACCTGCCAGACGTTCGATCAGTCCTTCGACCCGTCTGTACTTCTCGCCAGCTATCCGGTCAGCCTGTCGACCTAGCTGGACTTCGTGCCAAGCGTCCAGTCAGCCCTTCGACCCGCCTGGACTTCTCGCCAGCTATCCGGTCAGCCCGTCAACCTAACTAGACTTCGTGCCAAGCGTCCGGTCAGCCCGTCAACCCGCTTGGATTTTGTTCCAGACATCCGGTCAGCCCGTCGACCTGTCTGGATTTTAGCCTATACACTCAATCAGAGTGTTAGATAACGATAAACCTAACTTAACCTAATTTGTCATTCATCAAAACCTGAGTTAGATCGTTAGTGCTAACCGCACCAACACATTGCTCCTCTGCTGATGGTGGTGCTGCCGCTCGGGAGACCGCCTGGCGTCTTCTCATCACCTAGAGGTTTGATGCTCGTGTCGCCAGTCGGGTGAAGGTGATCGGCGACGATAACCCCTAGGTGTCGGTCGGGCGACTGATGTCAACCCACAACAATCGTGGGTGTTGTGGGACGCCGATTGGTGGAAGGAACAGAACATAGGTGTCCATACCTTGTCCTTAGATGTCTTTAGTCGATCAAAAGCCACATGTTGCATGGCCTATGCCCTCGTTTCTTGGTGCGGTCGGCCTTCAGCTGTCAGCCCCCTTGGCGGTTGGTGGCTGCTCGACGGTCGTCGTTTGGTTGGCACCAAGGGCTCAGATGGCGCCTCCTTCCTTCTGGCTGCTTGGGCCTCCTCCACGTTTATATACTCATTAGCCTTCTTGAGCATATGATCGTAGTCATGAGGCGGCTTCCTGATGAGTGACCGAAAGAAGTCTCCCTCTATAAGCCCCTGGGTGAAGACATTCATCATGTGTAAGACCGTTAGATTCGATAGAGGGGGGGGGGGGTGAATATCGATTCGAAAATATCGAGTATAAGCGCAGCGGAAAAGTAAAGTAGACACAGTTGTTTTTACTTCGTTCGGAGCCTGTGACGACTCCTACTCGAAGGCCCGTGGTCCTTAACCACTTTCGTTGGGCAATCACTAGCAATTCGAATATAATTACAAAATGAATACAGGAAATGCTAATGAAACAAAGTAATACCGACAAGGAAATTAAGAAAAACGAAGAAGCACTTTGTCGGAGCTTTGTTAGCGTCGCAGGAACGTAGAGCAGCAGGACCAGCAGTTGAAAAGTTCTCAGTTGATGATTGATTCTGAAGCTCCTGCCTGGGGCTTCTTTTATATGCTGTCCCGGGCGCTTAGATCCCTTCCGGGCGCCTGGAATGTGACGTAGCTGCACAAACCATGATGCTCCACGTGGCGACGACTCGGCTGGATGAAATTTGCCTTTCGGGCGCTCGGATCCCTTCCGGGCGCCCGGATCCCCTCCGGGTGCCCGGACCCCTCTTCTCCAGAAAGTCCTTCTCCTGCAAGAAAAGGTTAGTCCGAGGCAAAAGTACCCTGCAGCAAAGAGTGTTAGCACAGTTTTATAGATGAGCAAAGTATGACTTAGATTCCGTCTTTCCGAGACCGGAATCTAGTCACGATCTCGACTTAGATATCCGAAATGGATCTAAGCCGGATCGACGCCTAATGTTCCCTACCCGGGAACGCGCAGTCCCTCCCCTCCGGTGACTTACCTCACTTACCGCCAGACGTCCGGTCGGCCCGTCGACCGTCTGGACTTCTCGCCAGCGTCCGATCAGCCCGTCGACCGCTCTTTTCGCCAACTATCCGGTCAGCCCGACCTAGCTGGACTTCTCGCTAGCGCTCGGTCACCCGTCGACCCGCTTGGACTTCTCGCCACCTATCCGGTCACCGTCGACCTAGCTGGACTTTTCCTGCACACTTGATAAAAGTGTCAGACAACAACAAACCTAACTTAACCTGATTTGTCATTCATCAAAACCTGAGTTAGACCGTTAGTGCTAACCGCACCAACAATCTCCCCCTTTTTGATGGAATGACAACCTGGTTAAGTTAGTGATAAAAAGTATGCAAAAATCAAGCATGATTTTTGAGGTTTTTAAGGTTTAAGTTAGTTTTTTTTAAGTTTGCATTTAGTTGCCCTAACTTAACCAACCTAACTCTCCCCCTTTGGCATTCATCAAATAACAAGGGTAACCAATCATAGCGAGAAATACTGAAAACAATAATACCTTGAACAATAACTGAGTTTTTAAATCCAAGAGAAGATCAAATTGACTTGGGGGGTATAAAGTTTTGAAAATTTGTTTAAAGCATTTAGATTTTAGCTTTTAGAAAAACTTGCTAAGTTTAGATAGGTTAATTTTCAAACATAAGTGTATAAGGTCTAAAAAAAAAATTTTCAAAATAAGTTTCAACTTTGAAATGCTACTTAAACATAAGTTTTCAAAACCAAAATCCCAACGCTAAGTTTGAAAAGTCTATTTTTCAAAACTAATTGAAATTTATTTTTCAACACTAAGTGTACAAGATTCAATTTTCAAAACAAGGAAAATAACTTTGAGAAGCTTAGTTTGTAAACTAAATTTTGTAAAATTTATCCTTCAAATTAAATTGTCAAAATTAAGTAAAGTCAAATCTTTAAGAAGTAGACTCAGGACAATTTTCAAAGTAAAATTAAGTTTAAATCTTTACTTTTAGTTTTCAAAGGAGTTTGATAAACGTAAGAAAAAAAATTTTTGGAATGTTTTTGTAAAGTTTGCTTTTCAAAATCAAATTTTTCAAAGTTTAAAAGTATTAGATTCAAAACTATGGTTTAAAATACTTGAAAAGTTCAGTTTTCAAAGAATAGGTAAAAAGGATAAAAAGTTTGTGAGTTTAAAAATTAAACAAACTTTGATTTTCAAATTTAAGTTTAAAATTCAATTTGGAAAACTAAAGTAGTTTTATTTCTCCCCCTGAATTTGATATTTAACTTCAACCAGCTGTCTAACCAATTAGGTACTAACTAACTATTAGAAAATAGTAGCTTTCACTTGGTTAGTCAGATTAAGTTAATTATAATCAGTCAGTGTTTGACTCGACTGATGAACTTTAATCTGATTAATATTTGATTTGTATTTAACGTCCAGACTTATACTGATGCACTGAAATAAGCATCTTAAGTCCAGATAGATGGCCTATGCATCTCACCCCTTTCTATGTTTATCAACCACAAGCAAGGTAAACCTAAGGTGTTGGTGAGATGCTCAAGAACTAAACCTATGGGTACATGCTTTCTAAGGATGTAAGACTAGCCTAAGGCCAAAACTGTTTTTGAAAGTTTAAAAATGGAAATTTTTGAAAACAAACAAGTTTAGCCTATAAGTTGATAAAATCAGTTTTGAAAGTATTTATGAAGGATCCTAGTCTATTGAGCACATCCCTAATTGTCGTCGTAAGTTGCTAAATTCACTTTCAGGGAGTGGTTTTGTAAAAATGTCAGCTAAATTTGATTTAGACTCAATGTACTTGAGTTCAATATCACCTTTAGTAACATGATCCCTGATGAAGTGATGCCTAACTTCAATATGTTTGGTTCTTGAATGATGCACAGGATTCTTGGTTAAGTTAATCGAACTTATATTATCAATTAATACTTTTACATTTGTGATATTTAAGTTGAAATCTTTTAGAGTATGCATCATCCATAATATTTGTGCAACACACTCGCCTATAGCTATGTATTCTGACTCAGTTGTAGATAGTGCAACACAATGTTGCTTTCTACTAAACCAGCTGACAAGGGATGGACCAAGTAGTTGGCATCCACCACTTGTGCTTTTGCGGTCTAATTTGCATCCGGCATAATCTGAATCAGAATATCCTATTAATTCAAAGTTGTTGGTCCTAGGATACCAAATACCTACATTTGTGGTTCCCTTGAGGTATCTAAAGATTCTTTTGACTTGAGTCAAATGAGATTCTTTAGCACAGGTTTGGTATCGAGCACACATACTAATTGCAAATAAAATGTCAGGTCGGCTTGCAGTTAAGTAAAGTAGACTACCTATCGCGCTCCGATAATGTTTTAAGTCTACTGATTTTCCATTAGGATCATCATCTAGGATTGTGTTTACGGCCATAGGTGTTTTTATTTCTTTAGTATTTTCCATTCCAAATTTTCTAAGTAACTCTTTAGTATATTTTTGTTGATAAATATAATTTCCTTCATTTGTTTGTTTGACTTGTAACCCTAGAAAATAAGTTAATTTTCCTACCAGACTCATTTGAAATTATGAAATCTATTTTTAATTCAATATTACCTATACCAATTACCTTGAGTTTACCGTTGTTTCCAAAGGCAACTGTTCCTAGGCTTTTGTAGGTTAATTGAGTGAACTTGGTGTGATCTCCAGTCATATGTTTGGAGCAACCACTGTTCAAAATCCACTTGGTTTCCTACAACAAGTAGGATTTTTATGTTAGTCTTAGTTTATCAATTTTTTAATCAATCATTATTTAAGTTAAATTTTTTTTTTTTTAATTGAGATTAAAACTAATTTAGGTTTTACAATTTTAAGTTTTAAGATTAAAATTTTGAAATTGATTTAAGTTTTAAAATTTTGAAATTGATTTAAGTTTTTTTGAAATTAAAATCTTGAAAACTTAATTTAAGTTTGAAATTAAATTTTGAGTTTAATTTTTAAGTTTAAAATTTTTGAAATTAATTTTTAAGTTTAAGATTAGAATTTTGAAATTAATTTTTAAGTTTAAAATTTTGAAAATAATTTTTTTTAAGTTTAAAATTAAAATTTTGAAATTAATTTTTAAGTTTAAAATTAAAATTTTTGAAATTAATTTTTAAGTTCAAAATTAAAATTTTTCAAATTAATTTTTAAGTTTAAAATTAAAATTTTTGAGATTAATTTTTAAGTTTAAAATTAAATTTTTTAAAATTAATTTTTAAGTTAAAATTAAAATTTTGAAATTAATTTTTAAGTTTTTAAGTTTAAAATTAAATTTTTGGAAATAATTCTTAAGTTTAAAATTTTTGAAATTAAGTTTTTGAAATTAATTTTTAAGTTTAAAATTTTTAAAATTAAGTTTAAAATTAAGTTTTTGAAATTAATTTTTAAGTTTAAAATTTTGAAAATAATTTTTTTTAAGTTTAAAATTTTGAAATTAATTTTTAAGTTTAAAATTAGAATTTTGAAATTAATTTTTAAGTTTAAAATTAGAATTTTGAAATTAATTTTTAAGTTTAAAATTTTGAAAATAAATTTTTTTTTTAAGTTTAAAATTAAAATTTTGAAATTAATTTTTAAGTTTAAAATTAAAATTTTTGAAATTAATTTTTAAGTTTAAAATTAAATTTTTTAAAATTAATTTTTAAGTTAAAATTAAAATTTTGAAATTAATTTTTAAGTTTTTAAGTTTAAAATTAAATTTTTGAAAATAATTTTTAAGTTTAAATTTTGAAAATAATTTTTTAAGTTTAGAATTTTGAAATTAATTTTTAAGTTTAAAATTAAATTTTTTGAAATTAATTTTTAAGTTTTTAAGTTTAAAATTAAAATTTTGAAAATAATTTTTAAGTTTAAAATTTTGAAAATAATTTTTTAAGTTTAGAATTTTGAAATTAATTTTTAAGTTTAAAATTAAAATTTTTGAGATTAATTTTTAAGTTTAAAATTAAATTTTTTAAAATTAATTTTTAAGTTAAAATTAAAATTTTGAAATTAATTTTTAAGTTTAAAATTAGAATTTTGAAATTAATTTTTAAGTTTAAAATTAAAATTTTTGAAGTTCATTTTTAAGTTTAAAATTTTTGAAATTAATTTTTAAGTTTAAAATTAAATTTTTGAAGTTAAGTTTAAAATTAAGTTTTTGAAATTAATTTTTAAGTTTAAAATTTTGAAAATAATTTTTTAAGTTTAGAATTTTGAAATTAATTTTTAAGTTTAAAATTAAATTTTTGAAATTAATTTTTAAGTTTAAAATTAAAATTTTGAAATTAATTTTTAAGTTTAAAATTAAAATTTTGAAATTAATTTTTAAGTTTAAAATTAGAATTTTGAAATTAATTTTTAAGTTTAAAATTAAAATTTTTGAGATTAATTTTTAAGTTTTTAAGTTTAAAATTAAATTTTTGAAAATAATTTTTAAGTTTAAAATTTTGAATTTTGAAATTAATTTTTAAGTTTAAAATTAAAATTTTGAAATTAATTTTTAAGTTTAAAATTAAATTTTTGAAATTAATTTTTAAGTTTAAAATTAAATTTTTGAAATTAATTTTTAAGTTTAAAATTAGAATTTTGAAATTAATTTTTAAGTTTAAAATTAAATTTTTGAAATTAATTTTTAAGTTTAAAATTAAAATTTTGAAATTAATTTTTAAGTTTAAAATTAAAATTTTGAAATGAATTTTTAAGTTTAAAATTAAATTAAGCCTTATTCATCTCACCCGATCTATATTATCAATCAGGGAATCCTATGATTTTGTGAGATGAAATTGGTTTGATTACAGACTTTTGGTTTAACTTGTGTTAGATTCAGATTTAGTTTTGGTTTCCACAAATAGGCATTCTTCGGATAAACTTCTAAGCTTGGTGAGTCACAGGGACATCATTAGAAGTAACCAACCTTTCGAAGTTTTCCGAATAGTCTCATCCACGGAACTTAGTACTAAATCTTGGTCTAACTGGTTAGGATTCGTTTAAGGGTAGCTTCGGTCAGTTCCACTTGGCCAAATGCACTAGATCGAAGCCATATCTTTCTAGACATGCGATGCCCAAGCTTCCCTAACGTACTATCATCCAAGAACTTCACCAGTACCATGAGTCAAGTTAACCTCGGTCTCTTTTTAACTAATCCTGATTACCCTGTCGGGTTAGTTTGTTTTGGGTTACCCTGTCGGGTATGTTAGTTTTGGAGGTGCCAGCTATTCTGGAGCCTTCCCCTGAATTATTGGCCATTAATTTAGATTTTGGGTTTGTGTCGATTCTTTTTATAGTTATAATCAACTTGGTGATAGTCTAAATTTTGTAGAGTTTTGAATTTTGATTTTAAGTTAAATTTATTTGTTAGTTTTTGATCTGATTTATTCGAGTTTATATAATGTATTTTATCTTTAGGTATACAGAATTTATTAAGTCCTACTTGCGTGGTTAAGCATGTTTTCGGGACCCAAGCTTGTTTAGTTGCTTTGTGTTGGGTTAATAATGATTTAAAGGTTTTGTTTGATTTTGACTTGTATCCAAGTCCGGTTTTATTATAGCATGCCTTTTGGTTATTTAGAATTAAATCTAAATTTTTAGATCTTGTTGTGAATTTTTCCAACAATTCTTTTAACTTATTAATTTCACTTTTTAATGATAAATTCTCCTCCTCAAGTGTTCGATCTTGAGTTGGATTCGAATTTTTTAATTGTTCCTTCAGGTTTTGATTTTCCTCAAGAAGCGATTTATTTTCATTTTCTAATTTAACTAATTTTTTATTTAAACACGAGATAATTCTAAAGAATTTATGATTTAAGTTTAGGTATACCTCTTCGGAACCTTCGGAAATGAGTGCGGACTCGTGGCTCGATTCGGGTTCGGACCCGTCTTCCGATTCCTCTGATTCGTCTTCCGTTTCAGCTTCGCGAGCCATCAGCGCGAGGTGACTTTGGTGCTTTTGCCTTTCTCCCTCCGATTCGTCTGAGGAGGAATCGTCCCATGTTGCTTTGAGGGCTTTCTTCTTTGTTGACTTTGATTTGTCAAGTTTCAATCTTGGGCATTCGTTCTTGTAGTGCCCCTTTTTGTTACATCCGAAACATGTGACATTTCTTGAGTCGGCTGGCGAACTGATCTTCTGAAGATCCTGTTTGCTGAAGCTTCTCTTTTTCCTGGTGAACATTTTCCTTACCAGGTTCACCAGGTGTTCTTCGTCTTCAGAGTCTTGATCGGAATCTTCTTCAGATTCGGGTTTGTTCTTCTTTTCTTTAGAGGAACCTGCAAAAAGCTACACCTTTCTCGACCGGCGTTAGTTTGCTCATGAAGTTCTAATTCACGTAAGAGTTCATCCAATTTTAATTTAGATAAATTTTTAAAATTTTGTAGGCATCTACAATTGATGCCCACAATTATTTCATGGAAAAGCATTTAAGGCATACTTTATTAAGTCTCGGTTCTCCATTTGGTGTCCTATCAGGTGGAGACCGTTGAGGATATCTTTGACCTCGCGTGGAGCTGACTTGCCGTTTCTCCTTCCTGCATTTTTATATTAAAAATTTTATTTAACAGCAAATCTCTTTTTGTTACCTTCGCGTCGCTTGTTCCTTCGTGCAGCTCGATCAGTTTATCCCAGAGCTCCTTAGCATTTTCATGCGGTCCGACCCGGTTCAGTTCTTCTTGTGTTAGTCCGCAGTGTAGAGTGTTGATGGCTTTGTTTTCAATTGACGCCTTTTTCTTTAAATCATTTGTCCATTCTTCAGGGTCTATTATTTTCCCGGAGTTGTCTACTGGAATTTTATAAGCCTTTGTGACGCTCATCCATTGGTCGTAGTCTGTCTTCATGTAGACCTCCATTCTTCTCTTCCAGTACGAAAAGTCATCCCCGTTGAATAGGGGAGGACGAACTGTGCTGAAGCCTTCTTGTTGAGACATCTTATCCTGCACACACTAAATTAACTGGAAAAAATCCCAAGACTTCGTCTTGGATTAGCAGTGCGGGAAAAAATAGAAACTCTAAGTGTAACGAAAAAAATAAAATCTTCCAAAAAAGATAATAATATCAGTTTGGAATTAAAAAATATTTCACCCCCTGTCTGATTGGTGGTTGCACCAAATCAGAGCGGTACCTGCTCTGATACCACTTGTAAGACCGTTAGATTCGATAGAGGGGGGGTGAATATCGATTCGAAAATATCGAGTATAAGCGCAGCGGAAAAGTAAAGTAGACACAGTTGTTTTTACTTCGTTCGGAGCCTGTGACGACTCCTACTCGAATGCTCGTGGTCCTTGACCACTTTCGTTGGGCAATCACTGGCAATTCGAATATAATTACAAAATGAATACAGGAAATGCTAATGAAACAAAGTAATACCGACAAGGAAATTAAGAAAACGAAGAAGCACTTTGTCGGAGCTTTGTTAGCGTCGCAGGAACGTAGAGCAGCAGGACCAGTTGAAAAGTTCTCGATTGATGATTGATTCTCCTGCTTCTTTTATATGCCGGGCGCTGGATCCTTCCGGCGCACTGAATGTGACGAGCTGCACAAACCATGATGCTCCACGTGGCGATGCTGGATGAAATTTGCCTTCCGGGCGCCGGATCCTTCGCCTCCGGGCGCCCCGGCCCCTCTTCTCCAGAAAGTCCTTCTCCTGCAAGAAAAGGTTAGTCCGAGGCAAAAGTACCCTGCAGAAAGAGTGTTAGCACAGCTTTATAGATGAGCAAAGTATGACTTAGATTCCGCTCTTCCGAGACCGGAATCTAGTCACGATCTCGACTTAGATATCCGAAATGGATCTAAGCCGGATCGACGCCTAATGTTCCCTACCCGGGAACGCGTCCTCGCAGTCACTCCCCTCCAGTGACTTACCTCACTTACCTGCCAGACGTCCGGTCAGCCCGTTGACTCGTCTGGACTTCTCGCCAAGCGTCCGGTCAGCCCGTCGACCCGCTTGGACTTCTCGCCAGCTATCCGGTCAGCCCGTCGACCTAGCTGGACTTCTCGCCAAGCGTCCGGTCAGCCCGTCGACCCGCTTGGACTTCTCGCCAGCTATCCGGTCAGCCCGTCGACCTAGCTGGACTTTTCCTGCACACTTGATAAAAGTGTCAGACAACAACAAACCTAACTTAACCTGATTTGTCATTCATCAAAACCTGAGTTAGACCGTTAGTGCTAACCGCACCAACATCATGGTCTCAGATGAGACCGAGGGGATATCCATAGCTACCTGGTTGAAGCGTTGGATGTAGGCTCGGAGGGTTTCTCTCGGCCCTTGCTTCAAAGAGAACAGGCCGAAGCTTGTCTTTTGGTAGTGCCTGCTGCTTGTAAAATGGTGGAGGAAGGTCGTTCAGAAATCCATGAAGCTTTGTATTGATCCGTCTGACAGTCTCCTGAACCATCGCTGGGCCGAGCCGGACAACGTTGTGAGAAAGACTCAGCACTTCACCCCATCTGTGTATTAGTGAAGTATAGCAACGTTGTCGAACTTTCCCAAATGATCATCCAGATCGGTCAATCCTTTGTATTCTCCGATTGCCAATAGAGTGTAGTGCCTCGACAATGGGTCTTGAAGTATTTCTTTGGAGAACTGGCAGTTGATCCGCTCGAGAGACGCATTAGCTCGGGGTGCCTTGCCTTTCCTTGCGTCCCGAACGGGCGCTTTGTCTAAAGAAGATCCCCTCTCCTGATTTGCTTGTGCAATCTCTGAGGGTGTTTGGAACAGAGCTCGGTGGAATAGAATAGGCGCGGGTGGAGCTTCTCCATGCATGCCGGTCGACAGTCTATTTTGTTCCCAAATAGAATACTGCTCCGGTCGGTCGTCGTGAGCCGCTCGGCCTCCAGAGGCCGACATTGCATGTTACGCCAGTCGGTCAGCTAGTGTCTTTTGCCGCTGTTGCTCCACAATCTTTGCCGCTTGCGCTTGTATTAGCGCGTCGAGCTCCTCTTGAGTGAGCGTCACGGTGTGAAGTCGTCCAGCTTCTTCCATTTTCTCAGCTCAGATGCAGGTGCATTCCCACATATGGTGCCAAATTTGATCTTGTCCGAGAGTCGAGGCGATGGATGCTGGGGACGTGGCGCTCCTGTTGACCGTTGGAGGACTTCTCGTTAGTGAAACCTGCAACCACAGCAACATCAGTGCTAAGTCAGGGAGGGGTTCCCGGGTGATGACCCTCCGACGCTCAAGTCAACCATCAGCGATGTAGAAGAAACGAGGAAGCAAAGTGGAAGAGTAACTGTAGCTACCGTAGATATTATGCATACCTCCGTCGAAACTTGGGGGTCTTTATATAGGACTCCCGGGGAGCGTGTACACGCTTCTCGAGGTGTGCACACTTCTCAAAGCATACCCTGAAGAGACATGTTAGAAAAGTGTCCTTGACACCATACCCTAATGACCCGAGCATATCTCTGACAAGACAGCGGAAGCTTCCATCATATGATCTTCTGCTTGACCGTGCTGCCAAGCATGCCGTCTGTCGGCAACACAGGTTCCCAGAAGGATATTCTCTAATCCTCCTTTTGTCTGTTACAGGCCGAGCAAAAGAGCCGCTCGGCCAGCTATCGGTCGTCCGAGCGATCTTGTCCTTGGGCCGAGCGGAATGGCCGCTCGGCCAGCATCCCACTATCCGGGCTCCGCTGCTATGCAGAACGGAAAAGCTGTGTCTGAATGTAATTTGCTCGGTTGTCACTGTTTTTTGCCGATGTGAGTCCGAGCAGGCTGATCGTTCGGCACATACCTTGTCTGTTTGAGCGTCGGAAGCTTGTTACATGACTGAGCTATGCTAACATTTGCTTCATGTAGGCTCGGCGATTCTTTCTCCCAGTCGGGAAAGGGGGTTGCCCGATCGGACGATAATACCGGGGCATTGACCAACTTGACTTTGACCTCTGCCATGTCATTGACCACACTGCTGATCAGGCCCCTCCTCATCACCGTATCATTCTATAATAAATATTCTTTTATATAAAAAATTAATTAAGTGTTCTATAACTATTTTTTATTTATACAAAAATTTGTGTTGTAGAAATGATCTGCAATAAATGTTGAAAATAGAGGGAAACTTCCATATAACCAATCCGGATGTTCTAAATCATTCATTCAATATAGAAACGACAATGTAAGTAATAATTTTATAGTTTTTATATACTGTTTGTTGATTAAAATATTAACACATTATTTTTTTCAGACCAATCAGTCATAAAGAAAAGATTGAATTACTATCTTTAATTAAACTCATTATAGCTCATCAAAAGGGTGGATTGGGAACACAGCCAAAACTGCATATGTATGCTATGACTTTATTTAGTGAATTTGTTCTTAATTGTGTATAATTAATTTTATGATATTTTTAACAAGTTTGTTTTTTCTAGGATAATATGGTGAGACTATGTGATGAGTATATTCAAAGACAAAATCTAGAAGAGGGCATTGGTGTAGTCAAATTTATAGATATAGTTTGTGATCAGGTCTGTGATACTCGTTCTTATATTTGCTTGTTATGTTTGGAATTACAAACTTCATATCCAATTGCGTATACTAGAAGATTTGTTTTTTTAGTATATTTATATTTCATAATCATCTTATTTGATTGCTATTTACTGTTGAGTTAAACCCTTATCCACATGCTCAATATATCCTCATATCATATGTTTTATTATCTTCAAAACTTTTATTAGGTCCTCGATACTCATTCTGGATACATTAGAGGACTTGGAAGTGGGTCAAAGCTAGTTAGGCCCACTTCTTTAGATGTCACCTCCTCATCTAGATCAACTAACGTCGTATTACGTGACAAGCTTGAATCCACCCAAGATGAGTTAGCAAACACTAGAGTTTAGTTAGCAAACACCTAAGATGAGTTAGCATCAATGAAATCAAGATCAAATATGTTTGAACAAATTTTTAACCTATTGACACCTAGAGCAGCATTAGATTCCTTGATTCATGATTCATTTTCAGCTCCACCTCCTCCTCCTCAATCTTAGGCTTTAATGTTGTGAACTTTTGGATATGAACATGATGTTGTGAAGTTTATTTCTTATAGACTTTGATGTTGTGGATTTTTGGTTACGAACTTGATGTTTTGAACTTGTTACTTGTTGTGTATTTTATTTATTGTGTCACTTGTTATTAGACTTTAATGTTGAGTACTTGCATCTCTTGTTTGTGAATGTTGCTAGAGTTGTGAATTTTGTGAACTTATTTATGTTGAAGTATGAGTTGTTTGTGAGTTTATTTGTGAATTTGTTGTTAGAGTTAGTACTTGTATAAGTTTGTGAATATTGTTGTTAGAGTTAGATTGTTATGAATATTATTGTTAGAGTTGTGATGGTTGTATAAGTTTGTAAATTTGTATATAGGATATGAATGAAAACAAAAAATTCATTTTTTTTAAAAAATAAGGGTTAGACAAATTTAGCATAATTCCTCGTTAACATGTATGGTTAACGACACAATATCTAACAATCGTCGCTAACCCCTTAGATGTATCACAACTTATCGTAAATGTTTACAACTAATTACGATAGGTTTAGTGGTGAAATATTTGTTGGCCAAATAGCAGTTCAAGTAAACTTTAGCGACGAATGAGAAATAAGATCGTTGCTATATCTATTTTAGCAACGAAACATGGCTAAATCATAGCAAAATAATTAGTGATGCCTTTACTTAAATTTGTTGCTAATAATTATTTTAGCAACGAATCTTCTTAATTTGTCGCAAATTATTTAGCAACGAATAGAATGGGTTAGCGAAGATTTATGTCACGTTGTTAAACACTTTGTGACGAAATATAAAATCTCGTTGCTAATTTGTGTTTACGACAAGCTTATGACGATGATACTGACGATGAAAATTTATCGTCACAAATATTTGTTAGCAATGATATCAATATGTTAGCAATAAAATATTTTGTCACTAAGCATCAATGTTCTAGTAGTGCACCTTAGTGATGGTTTTTTAAAATCAACATCAATGTGGTGTTGATTTCTACAAACTGACACTAATGTGATGCTAATTTTTACAAACTAGATAGAACCAAGGTGGTATTGACACCACCAAACCAACACTATCCATGTGGGTATTGGTTTGTAGAAATTAGCACCAACAAACCAATGTGGTATTGCTTTGTATAAACCAACAAGACCAAACCAATGTGGTGCTGGTTTTTCCAAACTAGCACCAAGGTGGTCTGGTGATACTGACACCACATTGGTGTTGATATTTAAAACCAACACCACTTATTTAAAACCAGCACCAAGGTGGTATTGATTTATAAAAACCAACATTACCAAGGTGTTGTTGTATTTAAAAATCAACACTCAGCACTGAGCTGGTGCTGATTTGTAGAAACCAACTCTAAGGCGGTGTTAATTTTTACAAAGATAGTCCTAGTTTGTAAAAACTAGCACTAAGATGGTGCCGGTTTGTAAAAATCAGCACCAAGGTGGTGCCAGTTTGTAAAAATCAGCACCAAGGTAGTATTGGGTGCTCATTTTAGGGTGAATAGTGCTGGTTTGTAAAAACTAGCACCAAGGTGGTGCTGCTTTGTAAAAATCAACATTAAGGTGGTGTTGGGTGTTGGTTTTAGGGTGTATGGTGATGGTTTGTAAAAATTTACACAAAGATGTTGCTAAGTGTTGATTTTTAAAAATCAGTACCATGGTGATTATTCCATGAAATCAACGAAGAGAGAAGATAGAATTTTATTTTAATTTAAAAGAAAAAAGAGAAAAGTTGTTATATGTAGATGAGATTAATTAAAAAAATAGATTTTTGTCACGTCATATCTCTCACCATTTTGTGTGTGTGTATATATATATTTTAATCAATTTTCTATTGTAGCATTGACAGACCTTAAATTCGTGTTGTAGCAGTTACGTAATCATATCTACTACAATATTTATGATTTTGTTTAATCACATTATAGCAATTATGAATTTGTTGCTGCTACAACATTAAGAGTGTGTTGTAACAGCTACGGAACCATAGCTGCTATAATGTAGTCATGATTTGTTCAATCTCGTAAACTACAAACTCATAGCTACTACAATGTTAAGCCTATGTTGTAGTAGCTATTGAATCATCACTAGGCCAAATTTCGTTAAACTGAATAAACCAATCAAATCGACTAAATTTAAAATTTGGTTCGATTTATTCAGAAATTTATTTTTTTTTTCGAAAAATCGATTAATTAAGTTAATTTGGTTCGGGTTTGAAATTTCTTATTTGGTTAAACTGAATAAACCAATTTTTTGAATTGAATCAAATTTTTAAGCCCTAAATTTTAAACTGAACCAAATTTTTATTAAGCTAGACCGAATTTGTAGAAAAAATCAATTTGTTCGGTTCGGTTTATTCGATTTTATCAAAAATTTAGTTCGATTTATTCATTTTTTTTTTTTTATCAAAAATCAGTTCGGTTCGATTTGTTCAAAAAATATTGGCTCAGTTAATTTGGTTTGATATAGTTTGATTTTAATCGAATACTCATCCCTAACCTTTACTACTATAACGTAGTTATGATTTGTTCAATCATAATATAGCAGCTACGTGTTCACTGCTGCTATAACGTTAAGTTTGTATTGTAATAGCTATGGACTCAGAGCTGATACAACATAATTAAATAAATCACAATCATATCCTAGTAGCTACGATTTCGTAACTGCCAGGGGCATATTGTAAGTAGGGGCTTGGCTGGGCTCAAGCCCAGCCAAGACCCATAAGTTGCTTTATATATATTAGTATATATATTGCAATTCCCTTCTCTCAAAATAAATCGGCCACTGCTAAAACCCTATTTCTATTCTTTTCTCCCAGAGTAAATCAAGAGAACGGAAAAAAAAAGCAAGAACGACAGAAAGCGAGAAAGAGTAGAAAGAGGTAAAAAAAAAATTCCAATCCTTCACTAATTTTCTTCTTCTTTTCCTCCTCCATCCCTCCTCCTCCTCCTCCTTCATCACTGAGCTTTGCCTCTGCAACAGCCAACAACACTTGCTCCTACCGAACCGCCAGAGGATCCGCGAAGAAGGTGACACACCGACACACCTCCTCTTTTGAAACTCCACCGTGCGACTGCTGTGCTGTTGTTTGTTGGTGCTCTCTGCCTCGACCTCAATTTCCCCAATGCCTTTGATCCTCTTCTCCTGCCCATCTTCAGCCTTAAGTTGTGCGACCGTGAGTTGATTCATCTTATCATCTCACTCATCTCTGCAGTCTACAACCCTACACTAATTTATTGGAGTCATTTGGTGAGTTGATTCTTTGAATGCACTCATTTACTTATTTTTATTATTAACTATGGTATTTGATAATTAATATTCCATATTTTGGTTGTGAATTTGTGATTAAAATTTACATTGCTTTTTTACAATTTGTATTTGTAAGATTGGAAACTTTAATTTGTTCTAGTAGTAAACATTGCTTCATAAATCAAAATCATAATTTAGAATTTATAAATGCATCTTTTATTAAATCCTTTTGATTTTTTTTATCATTAATATTATGTTTATATGTGAAATAAATAATGAGTTAGGAATTGTCTATTTATAGGTGAATCAAAATTTCAAAAAAAAAGTATCACTGATTATTTCATTCAAAAAAATAGTGAGCAATTATCAAAAAATTCAAATACTGTAAATAATCCTCCTCATTCAAGTTCAAGATCAACATTAGAAACCAAAAAACTCAAACTTGACAATGAAGTTGCTCTTGATCTATTAGAAGGAACTAATACATATTATGAGTGAGACCCTTGGAAACGAACTGCAATTTGGGAATATCCATGTGATAAATAAGACGAGGTTCAGAGAGAATATGTTGATATAGGACCGATCAACCCATTTATGAATATCCACTTGTTGATTTTAAGCATCAAAAGCGCAGTTTCCCGTCTTCTTGGTTCGTAAAGTTTCCATGGCTTGAGTTTTCTAAAGTAAAGGAAAGTGCATTTTGTTTTCCATGTTATCTTTTTGATATTCCTTCATCACATCATACAAAATTTACAATTGAAGGATTCAAGAATGAGAAAAGAGTGAATTGCAAAACATGTCCATTGAAAAGACATGAAGGGGATTACAATTCACTACATAGTACTGCTATGCAAAATGAGAGGGCTTGAAAAATGTAACTCAACATATTGATAGAAGGATGAATATACAATCCGAAAATATTATTAAACAAAACAGATTGCTTCTAAAGACATCAATTAGAGTTGTGAGGTGGCTAGCATTGCAAGGGTGTGCATTTAGAGGACATGATGAAACGGTCAATTCTCATAACCGTGGAAATTTTATTGAATTGGTCAAATTTCAAGGAGAATTGTGCAAAGAAATTGGTAATATTTTATTAGATAAAGCTGCTAAAAATGACAAGTATATATCACCGTCAATTTAACAGGAGATACTAAAAATTATTGCTGATCTTGTGTGAATTAAAATCCGTGATGAGGTGAGGATGCTAAATTTTGTACTCTTGTTGATGAAGCAATTGATGAATCTCATAGATCACAAATGGCTATTGTTTTGCAATACGTAGATTGTGATGGGTTTGCTAGAGAGAGATTTTTTGAAGTTGTCGGTGTTGATGACACTAATGCTTTGACCTGGAAACACACATATATATAACATCTTGACACAACATAAGCTTTTGATTGAAAATATGTGAGGTTAAGGATATGATGGTGCTAGCAATATGCGGGAAGAATGAAATGGATTACAAGCACTATTCCTCAAAGATTGTCCGTTTGCATATTATATTCATTGTTTTGCTCATTGACTACAACTTACTTTAGTTGCAGCAACTAAAGAGGTATTAGATGTATGACTATTTTTTTTTTCCAAATTGAGTTCAATTTTCAATTTTGTTGGTTCTTTTTCAAAGCAACATTCTCAATTGAAATCAATTCGAGGAGATGAAATTATTGATTTGATAAAATCTAGAGAACTTGGGGTTAGTACCAGAGTCAATCAATCTAGGACTTTGCAACGACCCGCATCTACTCGTTGGAGTTCACATTACACTTCTGTTATTCGAGTTATTGAATTATTTGGTTCAATTTGTACATGATCCTGCCCGAGAGCTGAGTCGATGGACGCTGGGGAGGTGACGCCCCTGTTGATTGGTTGAGGACTCTGAAGGCGTAAGTCTCCTGCTGGTGTGAACCTGCAAACACAACGCCGAGCCGAGGAGGGGTTCCCCGGCGACGGCCCTCTGACGCTCAAGTAAGATCTCCGACGAAAAAAGAGTAGAGCCAAGAAGAAACGAGAACTGTAGCTACAGTATATGTGTGTGCGTACCTCCGTCAAAGTCTGGAGATCCTTATATAAGGCTCCCCAGAGGCGCGCCCACGCTCCTCAAAGCATACCTGAAATGGATGTGTCAGAAAAGCGTGTCTGACGCCATACCTTAGTAGCACGAGAATATTTCTGACATGACAATGGAAGTTTCTGCCGTACGATTCCCTATCTGACCATGCAGCCGACCATGCCTCTTGTCGGCGGCATTGGTTCGTAGGAAGATATCGCCAACTACCCCCTTTGTCCTTTACCGGGCCGAGCGTAGGAACCGCTCGGCTAACGCCTTTCCCTGGCCGAGCGAAGGAACCGCCCGGCTAATGCCCTCCAGGCTACACCAAGGTCAAACTGACTCGGATGTCCGCTTGGCCGATGATTTGATGTCCGACTCCGCCCTGTTGAGCGAGGGAGCCTTAACTGTCGGGTTGATGCCGTGTTCCTGGGTAGCCGAGCGGGATGTCTGCTCGGCCTTCGTTTCTTCTCGCTTTGCCTTATGAGCGTCGGAAACTCGGCGCCAAGTCGAGCTATCGAGATGCCGGGTCGGCTACTCTTCCTGCCGCTCGGGAAGGTATCTCGCCCAATCGGGCACCTACCCTTGGGTGTTGACCACTTTGACTTCCTATCGCGCGGGCCCCGTCTTACCACCGGATCAGTACACTTCTAGAAGATCTCATGAGAGGGAAGTTGACCTTTGGTATTTGTGCAGAGGCTAAAGGTTTGCTTAAAGTGATGATGACATTTGATTTTGTGTTTATGTTATTGTTGATGCATAGAGTTTTAGAAACATCTGATATGTTGTGCCAAGCATTGCAACGAAAAAATCAAGACATTTTGAATGCAATGAGTTTAGTTGCTACTACAAAATTGCTTTTCCAGAAAATGTGAGATGATGAGTGGGATGATTTTCTGTGAAGTGTGAATAATTTTTGTGATACTCATGATATTGTAGTGCCTGATTTGATTCATCGTTATATTGAAGATATTAAGCTTCTTGTCAGTAGAAAAATCCGTTTACAATGGAGTAATTCTATCATTTTCATTTATTTAATGTTGTGATTAACAAACAATTGATGGAGTTGAATACAAGATTTATTGAGGAATCAATAGAGCGTCTTACTCTATGTGAAGCCTTGAATCCAAGTGATGGTTTCAAATCATTTTCTAAAAGTGCAATTTATTCTTTAATTGAGAAATTTTATCCTAGTGATTTTTCTAAAGATGACATGAAACATTTGAAGACTCAATTGGATCATTACAAGCTCGATGTATCTGAGGACCCGAGGTTTAAAGATGTCGATTCTCTTCCCAAATTATGTCGACTACTGGTTGAAACAAAGAAGTCAAAGATTTATTTCGTTATTGATGATTCGTCTGGTCTTAACTCTTCTAGTTTCAACAGCTACAACAGAACGAGTATTTTCAGGGATGAAACTTCTCAAAACACCACTTCACAACAAAATGAAGCAAGAATATTTGAATAATGCAATGGTCTTATATATTGAGAAAGAGATAGCTCGTGAAATTGATATAGAGTACATAATTGATAGGTTTGATCTCTTGAAAAATAGAATGTTGTAATTAAAATAGTATTTTATTGAAGTTACATCTCTTTTGACAAAAATTGTACTTTTTTGTTTATGCATATTATATAATTATTGATGCTTGAATTTTTTATAAACATTTATCTAGATTTGATGATTTTATAGAGAAACGTGTAATTTACATTAAATGTTTATATTATGTTGAAAATAATATAGTGACTTTAGTTTAATATTCAATTTTCCAACCTCTCCTATTTCAAAATAGGAACTATGCCCCTCATAACTGCTATAACATAAATTTAACGTTTGTCATTATTATAGTAATTTTTTTAAAAAAATACTATAATAAAATTAAAATCATGTATGGTCGTGGTTATCCAGAGTCGAATCTAATATATATATAAATGAATTATGATGTCAGCAGCAAAGCCATTGAATGAGCTTTATGGTTCCATTGCAGCTTCTTCACCACCCCTGTGAATGTTATTTCTTCTGCAGCATTTGCTGCTTTCTCTCCTTCTTCTGTGTATGAAATTATTGCGTCCACTTGTAAAGCTCAAGCAGGAGAAATGAGAATAGTCAATATGGAATCGCCGATTATTCAAAGTCAACGGAGTTGACTGTTGATGATTATGCCGAGAGGAAATTGACTGATCAAAATATGTATTCAAGAAGTTGTGTACTTGTGTAAGGGAGGAAAAGAGAAAACTCATTGTTCCCATAAATCTCGAATAAAGAAGTTCATCTTTATTAAAATTCCCACCGTGCCTAGAGTCGTAGCTTGTACGACCTCACTGTAATTACTAAGTTGATTAAGTAGTTAATTAATCGGAATTCACTCTAATGACAGCTTAGGTGAAATCGTCTCAGTCTTTCAGATGGTTCTCTACTGTCCAGAACAAAAATAAATCATGAAGATATCACCCAGTTAAAACAGTATATAAGAAATGATTGAAATAATCAAGAGACATTTTATACCTGTGAAAATCAACCTTAAATTTATTAATAATAATATCTGGAATCAACTGCGTCACCCGTGGAGAACATAATCAAGTTCGTTAATTAATTACTCGGTGTAAGTGCACCTCTTTAATTATATATGGATATATATATTATAGGATTATAATTAAAATAATATACAATATTTAATATATAGATAAATCAAAATTAAGTATCATTTTGACAGGGCATCCTTTATTTTAAGATAGATGAAATCACGAAAAGCATGACGTCATAGTTCACCTTTCTGCAAGCAATGAATAAGCCATTAATGATGACGGCCCCACTCATTTATTGTGCAGATTTTACAGATCGCGCACATACTTTTCGATTTTTACTTATCATCCTTTATTTTTTACTCATTAATAAAAATAAACCAATGTAAATTTAACATATCACTATAATTTACTCCTTTTTTTGGTATATTTGCCAAATGGCCCTTAGATTTTCCCTTATTCTTTGTTTATATTACGTGTTTTTAAATATATATGTCGTTAATAAAAATAAGGAGGTCAGAATGTTGGAAAACGTACATACGGTAAAATAATTATGCGGGTAAAATCATGAGCAAACTTTGACCGCTTAGGGACTTTAAAGTTTTTTATTAAGATGTTGGATTCGAAATTTGACTATCTCATAAATTAAGCATTTAGTGTCCTATTTATTTTCAAGGAAAAAAAAGATGAACTATATATTTATTTAGCACACGAGAGTATTTAATTTCCTTTTTTTTTCTCTTTAAAAATTAATCATATTTCCAATTTTAGGGATAATTAATTGAGTGTTGCCAGATCCTTCCAAAATCTCATAATTACAGAGGGCGCCCTTCCACCGGCTCCTCTCATTAAATAAACTCACCGTCTCCCCTTCTCCTTCAACACGCTGCTGCGTTCTTTCTTTCTCTTCGCCTCAAATTCTCCGGCCGGTCATCTCAGCCATATGGACGTCGTGGTTGGCTCGATCGCAGGCAAGACGGATCTCATCACCCTCGATCTCCTTGGCGCCAAATCCGCGCCCAAAGATCTCGATCCTGCTGATCTAAAGGTTGCGCCTTTCGCGGATATTCATAAGTTGGTATGTTGGTTCCAGCGTAAATTTCGAATTTTGAATCTGATTCGCCTCTGATTCTTGTCGATTGATGGCGGATCTTGTTGCAGGACCTCAATCTGGCCCCCGCCGGCGCCCTGAATGACGCGGCGGGGCTGATCCCCGGGTGTCAGAGCGTGTGCACCATCGAGAAGGTGAAGTGGGCGCTCGAGCAGGCGGCGGAGCGGGAGACGCGCGGGGGCAGGGAATCGGAGCAGAGGCAGCGGAGGGACGCCGCGTCGGACGTCGACGGCGGATCTCCATCGTCGTCTTCGTCGTCGTCGGTCACGGTGGCGTCGGTCAAGCGCCGCGCCGAGTGCGCTCCCGAGGGAGCGGATGATGGACGGGCGGACGGAGGCGACTCCGCCGGGGGAGGCGGCGGCAGTCTCGTGGCGGTCGGTTGCACCAGCTGCCTCTCGTACGTGCTGATCTCGAAGGGGGACCCGCGCTGCCCTCGATGCGACGGCCGGATCGCTCCCAACTCTCTGCCGGCGGCGTTGTCGGCGGCGCTGGCTCTGCCGCAGTCCAAAAAACCACGAATCGACCTTAACTTTTCCCTTTAGGTCCCTGTAATATTTCCATATCATGTAATACGCTCTTCTCTACTTTATAAAAACACACAAAGTTTCGATTTTAATAAATTTTAAAGTATTTTAATATAATACTATTTTATGTATAACTATGGTAATACCTATTATAGTAAAAGCTTGGAAATTATAAAAAAAATATTTTTTATAATGATAAAAATAAAATATAAGTGAATTTGTTTTGCCAGAAGAATCTACTTGAGATTTTGATAATTTGATTACCAATCATTTATTATTTTTATTTGATTAATGCCATTACATTTCGAGGAATACTAGGATTTCACAGTGGAGTATAAATATACTACTACAATTATACAATTATTGTTTAATAAATGCACATTTAAGCTCTGCAGATGCAAAGATTAAAACAATCTTATTTAAGCATAGCGCAGTAAAAGGCGGTCAAATAGCAGTAATTAATTATATTGTTATTATTTTGATATTCAAATTTAAGAATTGCGTGGCGCTTGCTCATTGGTCAATACGTCATTTTCTCAATTTATTGCGGGCATTAAAATCGATTAATGCTCGGCAATTTAATGCGCTGACACTGATCGGTCACTGATAAAAGTCTTGCCCTGTGTTATGGCCGTGCAATTAATTTTACGATTTATTTTCCTTTTTTTTTTTTAATGAAAGTAGGTCATTTTCTCTATTTTTCATCAATTAAATAGTCGTTAATTTATTATTGCTTTAAATTGAAATACTTAGAAAATTAAATAAAACGTTTTCTTGTGCGAGACGTCGCCGTCGGCATTGATGGCGAGTGGGGGCGCCGGCCGGCGGACTCCCATCGCATTGAATGCGAGCATTGTCATCATTTTAAAAATGCTTTCTTTTTATTTTTTTAAAAAATATTTTTAAAGTATTATTCTAACTGGACAATTTTTTTATCCATTATTGTTGAATTTGGAGAAGAGAGTGGCTTTGCAGAGTGAGTGGACGACGAACGGATCGATAGGGGGGAGTACGAAGATGAACGGTGAGGGCAGCTCGGTCCCGACGCCTGCGTGCTCTGCTCCCCTTTGTCGTCTTCTCTCTTGCGTCTGTTCACCTCGTCCGCCATTAATGGATGTCTGCGAGCCTTGCTCCCCACGTATATACCGCGTAAGATGTACGCGAGGGTAAAATGCAATATGAATAAAAAACATGGATTAGTTTAGATAAATGAGAAGGTGAAAGCATGAGTGTGATTAAATGTAATCGCGGACTCCGACCACTGTCGCCAAAGAGGGTCGCTGCCTCTAGGGTAGAGCTGGACGCTCAGCCTTGTCTCGCCGCCGCCGGGAGGAAGGCGATCGGTCCCTCTTCGTTGTCTGTTGACAGGCGGATTCGAGGCGGACTACAACGACGCCTTGAAGCGTGCACGAAAGCCCAGAATCGATCCAATGTCCTCCAGCTAAATCTTGTAATCCCCGAATGATTTCTATATCCTTTTTCTTTAATTTCCATCTCGAACATTTTCTGTGTTTTCCTTTCTTTTCGTTATTATATCTCTTCTTATAAATAAACGTTGTTTCTAGGATGTCTGTCTTGTATAATTTAGTCTTCGGTCTCTTTTTTGTCTGTAAATGTGCACGAAATGATATTTCGTTTTCAGCGCATGTATGTCTATTGCTTGCTCTTTAGCTATTCACCGTCAACTAACTGGCGTTTGCTTCTAATGATGAATGTTTCTTCTCTTAATCCTCTTGGAGTTTTTCATACTCTTTCTAATCGAGGCTGCTAAATATGCTCGTTTCTTATTCGATTGCTTTCCTGTCTGTAGTTTCATATGTTTGCGCTATGTTTGTTGTTGTTGATTTGTGCTGTCAGAAACAGATATGGCTGTATCTTATATGATCTACATTGCTATTTGTTACTCTCTATATTGTGGATTATGATTATTGTTATTTTTTGGTTTGACATTTACGATGTTCTTTATGTTCAAACCTCCACCAGAAAAATGGACATGCCCTCCCTACACTGGTAGTATCTTTTAATACTTCATGATATAGGTTTGACCAATAGAGTCCACAAATATTAAAATTGTCCATTTTCTGAAGGGATGACACAATTTGTTTCTCGGTTTGCTGAACCAACTGATCCAGAAGGCCATATGCTTTATTTTCTAGCTAAGGAATTGTTTGAAGTTGTTTAGCTGGGATATCAGCACACAAGTACTTAGTGATCTATTGCTTATATGTTCATGCCGTGATGACACTAAGTGCTCTGACTAATGTGTGATTGCCAAGTGAAATTCACTTATGAATGAGCAATGGTTGGTAGTCTAGTGCATCACCAAGGGTATGGGATCGTGACATTTATATTAGTCATAGATGGCACAGTGAGTTCCATAATATATCAGGTTTACTGACTTGATAGCAATATTGAGAAGCCAGAAGATTTTGCCTCGTGAAGTCTGTGAATAGCACAGGTATCCTCAAATTATATGTAGGTTTCATTAATTTCTTCAATTTAGTGCTGGCCAGTGGTTGCTGTTCATAGCTATAATCCAATTTAATGGTAAATGGCTAGTTTCTAAAAGAAACAAAAAATGGTAAGAGAGATTTCCTTCAACTCTAAATGTTACCATGCCATTCTTAATTTTCTTCTTGTCTATTATCTCTACTTACTACACGCCACAGGCATTCTGCCTTATCCTTGGTTCTACAAAGGTAATCAGGTAGTAATCATCGTGATTGATTACTTCATGAAGGGAGAAAATTCTTCTAATTTTCCCTTGGATTTAAATGCAATAACTGAGTATTTATGGTACTTTAGGGTGAAGTCCAACTTAGGGCATTTTCAATTGTTAAATATCTCCATAATTTTTTTTTTTTAGTTTCCAATATGCCACATCAATGCCATATCAAAAGTGAAAAATCTACACTTCTCCCCACAATCAAAAAACCTCCAAATAACTTTTTTAGTAGGTTATACATTACAAATCATATATCTTTATTTATTATTTTTTTCATTTAATATCTCTATATAATTTTTATTTAATATTTTAATTAATTTTGATCTTTAATTTAATTTATTTAAAATTTTTAATTAATAAATTAATTAACTTATGATTTTTAATTTAATTTATAATTTTCATTTAATATTTAATTAACTTATGAATTTTAATTTAATTATAGCCATTTGTATTTTTTTTAACTTATCAAATATATTTATTTTCGAAAGAAAGGAGTATAACTTTGACCATTAAATAAAACATTTTAATTGTTTAAAAAGTTAAACATGTAATATTATTTTTTCAATGATTAATGACTCCATCTCCAAAAGAAAAAAATTGATTTGAAAAATCAAACCTGCTCTTGCACTAAAAACCCCAAAGCTCATTTCCACACTCATTAAAGCTTTTTTTGTTAAACTTTTTTAATTTTACAAATCTTTTAAAAAGCTTGCATTGGAGATTGTGGATATCTTTGCATCATTCAGAGGCTTTTATGCTTTCAGAAGGTTTTTGTAGTACTTCAATAATTCACTTTTATTATTATTCTTAAAATTCCCTGGTAAGGGGGTGTGCGGTAAAACTATTTAATTATTCTGGAACATACATCATTTTTTCTGCCAACTCAATTGGTAGGGTGGTGATGCATCTCACATGGGGAAGCTGTACACCTATGAAGGTGAGCACGGCTATTTAGGCATGAGTGCCTGTTTGCCGTGCCATTGAGAAAACTGACCATACTACAAAGTGCCTATAAGCACATCTTCAATAATTAAACCTCTAGATGAGGTTTTTTGTAACCTCCAATATGCCACATCAATGGCACATCAAAAATAAAAAAAACCTATTATTCTATCTACAATAAAAAAAAATCCTTTTACAATTTTTTTGTGGGTCCTACATTACAAATCACAAATCACATAATCACATTGTAACATTATTTTATCATTAATTACAAGCTCAATCTTCAAGAGAAAAAACAGATTTGAGTTTTCAATACTACTCTTGAACTACAAACCTCAAATCTTACTTCTATAATGGTTCAAGCTTTTTTATTGAGGCTTTTTAATTTTGCAAAACTCTCACAAACCTTACATTGAAGATGCCCTAATGCTTTCTATGTTGCTTGAGGAATATTTCTTTATAATTTGTTTTGCCAGGTGCAATTGGTTACTGATAAGGAAACAAATCAACCAAGAGGATATGCCTTCATTGAATATGTGCATACACGTGAAATGACAAGTGCGTCTTAAATTCTTAAAAGTTGTACATCACACGTATTGCAGCCTATGATTGAATATTGCCTTTGCATCATACAGCTGCATACGAGCAAGCTGATGGGAGGAAGCTTGGTAATAGATGAGTTCTTGTGGACGTGGAACGGGGAAGAACTGTACCGAATTTGCGGCCTCGAAGGTTTAGGTGGTGGGCTTGGTACAATCAGGACAGGGGGTGAGGAAGTTGGGCAGAAGCATTCCACCAGGTATCTCAAGTAGTTCTTAGTGTTCTATGCAGTTTTAGCTTTCTGGATTTATATGTTTGGTTGACTTGATTGACAGATTAAGCTGTTTGGTGTTGCCTCATTGTTTTATTTGATTCACTAGTAGCTTATAAACAATTTGCTATCATATACTATAAAAGCATTGCTTTGACAGATCTTCAAGTCAGCATTACTGCTAGGATGGTATGGTGATATTAGCTCTTCTTAGAATATGTAGGTATTTTTTTCTTAGAGTTATTATCCAATCCCTCAAGTTTCCACCTTTATTGATGAAGGTGGGTTTCAAACCTAACACCTTTGTAATACCTCCTAAGGCTTTTACCTTCTAAGATAGACAAGAGATTCCTGGAAAAATTATTGATATGTTGATTTTTTCTCAACAAAAAGGAGGTAATGACGAAGCTATCATAAATATAACAAGAATAGATGGATGAAATATGGATAGAAACTTTCCGAGTTGTGTGATTGTCTCCTGTTTCTTGGGCTAAAAGGAAAGTTTTATGTCGAAGCCACTTTATAGTTTATAGATTAGAATGTTCGGCAGTTTAGTAACAACACAAAGAATTGATGCAGTGGTATTTTAAGATGGATGCAAGAAGTTACCAGCTAAAACAAAGTAAAAATTATTATTTAGGTGTAGTTTGAAGGAAGATAAAATGAGATAAACTTGATTAAGATGACATGTGCATTTCAAATATGATTGAGATTTTATAGTTAGCTGAGTTGAATCAATTAAAATTTTGGTGTGGGGTAAAAAGGACTTGTGTAACGAAGAGTGTTAAAGAGATTTGGATATTACTGATTATATAGCCTTGATAGAGTTCAAGGCGGGATACATTTTTTATTGTTGAATGTAAAATGACTTAGTAACACCCACGGATGATTGTCTCTTGACTTGCAACTGGTATATATATATTATCTTGAGCCTCTGAAGCAGTGTAACCAACAGATCAGCTACTTGTGTATAATTATCATACAAATTGCATCTGCAATTTTTAGTTTGGAACCAGTTTGTATAATTATCATACCAACAGTTCGAGGTTTTTACCGCCGCCAGCTAAGGACTTTCTCCCTCTCACACCCTTCGTTGGCGTCGACGAAGCCGCCGGCGCTCCCCTCCTCCATTCCTCTACCACTTTTCCTCCAACCTCTCCACCCCAGCGCGGGCACCAGGAGGAGGGAGGTCTTTGTTTTTGAGGCTGGCTGCGCCGATGCCATCACCTTGGCTCTACGCCACCGCCACCCAGCAGATCTGCACTGCCTACTCCTCCTTCGGCGCCGGCGAGCGGCCACCTCCTCTTTTTTCCCTCTCTTTCTCTGCACTGCGGGTTCTTTTCAGGGCCGCCGCCTAGTTGAGGAAGGGGGCTCTCGTGTCCCGCCCTCGTCGTCGTCTGCTGGAATCGGCATCACTGCCTCCGCCTAAGGCAGTTGGCACATCGGCATGCCACACCCCTTTGGGACGCTTAAGGCCGACGTCGCCACTGCCATCCTCCCACGCCAGCACCATTGCGACCTCTTCATGTCGCGGGCCTCGGGGCCTTCTCCTTCGTCATCGGCAGCCAGCTTGAGCGTCGCCTCTAGCGCCGAGATTGCCACAGGCGCCTTTGGTGGTCAGCGCCTCCGGCATCTAGCGCCGTCATCTCTGGCAGCCACTGCCGCAGCCGCTTACACCTCCGGGTAGTCGTCGTCACCCTTCAAACAGTTGTCGTCCGAGAGCTAACGTATCGTACTATGCCACTATTGTATCCCGGCCTGCGAGCCGATGGAGTATTCGGCATTCGTGCTGCTGTTGCACTTATTTGCTACTCAGGGCCGCGACGACTCGATCGACCCATTCATCCATCCGAGGACGTCCCCGGGGCCAGGGTACGCCATCATACCTTTCCTGCATTTATTTCACTATTCTGCTATTAGTATTCGGTTACTTATATATTTTCGGGATATGCCTCGAGCATGGGGGTGCTGGGGGACTAGGGCGATTCGGTCGTTGGCCGCAGGTAGCATTAACCAGAGGACTTCTGACGATTCGGTCAACATAGAAGACAGCTCACCACCGGGTAATGGAGATACGGTCAACCTTCCAGACACGACATATTGGCAGGTTTGTCTTCTCAGCTTCTCGATAGGAACAAATTTTGCGTCGTTTGTGGGAACGCACCTATCTGGAATGTTAAGACGGACGACCCTGAAAGTTTCACTATCCTTATGGCCTTGATGGGTTTCGACGAGTATATCGTATCCTCCTCACTCCACGGGTATTCGGGAGTCGAGAAATTGAGTCAGATCTTCTGTTGGTCGGTAGGTCAGTTTTTCAGTTATATTCTCTTTCGGTCATAGAATTTATCATAGTTTCTCGAACGAGGACTCCCGTGTCGATTGATCGGATTTCCTTCATATCCGAGCCACGGGCTCGATGCCAAAGGCCCTCGAGTCGATCGGCCGAGTGTGTATTATATCCGAGCCACAGACTTAATGTCAAAGATCCCGTGCCGATCGACCGGACGTATATTATCCGAGCCATGGGCACGATATTGAAGATCTTGTGTCGATCGAATGGGCGTATATTATCTGAGCAATGGGCTTGATATCGAAGATCTTGTGTCGATCTAACGGGCGTATATTATCTGAGCAACGGGCTCGATGTCGAAGACCTCGTATCGATTGGTCGGGGGTATATTATCCGAGCCACGGCTCGATGTCGAAGACCCCGTGCCGATCGGCCGGGCGTATATTATCCGAGTCACGAGCTTGATGTCGAAGGCACTGTGCCGATCGATCGGGCTCGGTCGGGCGTATATTATTCGAGCCACCGGCTCGATGTCGAAGACTCCGCGCCGATCGGCCGGGCGTATATTATCCAAGTCACGGGTTCGATATCAAAGACACTGTGCCGATTGGTCGGGTGTATATTATTCGAGCCACCGGCTCGATATCGAACACTCTGTGCCGATCGGTTGGGCGTATATTATTCGAGCCACGGGCTCGATGTCGAAGACTCCGTGCCGATCGGCTGGGCGTATATTATTCGAGCCACCGGCTCGATGTCGAACACCCTGTGCCGATCGGTCGGACGTATATTATTCGAGCCACGGGCTTGATGTCGAAGACCCCGTGCCGATCGGCTGGGCGTATATTATTCGAGCCACCGGCTCGATGCTGAAGACCTCGTGCCGATCGGTCGGGCGTATATTATCCGAGCATCCGGCTCGATGTCGAAGACCCCTTATCGATCGGTCGAGCGTATATTATCCGAGTCACGGGCTTGATGTCGAAAACCCCGTGCCGATCGGTTGTGTGTATATTATCCGAGCCACGGGCTTGATGTCAAAGACCCCGTGCCGATCAGTCGTGCGTATATTATTCGAGCCACGGGCTCGATGTCGAAGACCCTGTATCGATCGGTCGGGGTATATTATCCTAGCCACAAGCTCGATGTCGAAGACCCCGTGCCGATCGGCCGGGCGTATATTATCTGAGTCACGGGCTCGATGTCGAAGACTCTGTGCCGATCGACCGAGCATATATTATTTGAGCCACTGGCTCGATGTTGAAGACCTCGTGTTGATCGGTTGGGTGTTTATTATTCGTCCCACGGGCTCGATGTCGAAGCCCCTGTGTCGATCGGCCGGACATATATTATCCGAGCCACGGACACAATGTCGAAGACCCCGTGCCGATCGGCCGTGCGTTTATTATTCCAGCCACGGGCTCGATTTCGAAGTCCCCGTGCTGATCGACCGAGGTATATTATCCGAGCTATAGGCTCGATGTCGAAGATCCCGTGTTGATCGGTCGGGCGTATATTATCTGAGCCATCGGCTCGATGTCGAAGACCCCGTGTCGATCGGTCGAGTGTAGATGGCTCGATGTCGAAGACCCCGTGCCGATCGACTGGGTGTATATTATCCGAGCCACGGGCTCGATGTCGAAGACCCGTACCGATCGGCCGGGCATTTTTTATCCGAGCCACGGGCTCGATGTCAAAGACCCCGTGCAGATCGTCCGGGCGTGTATTATCCGAGCCTCGGGCTTGATGTTGGAGACCCCATGTCGATCGGCTGGGCGTTTATTATCTGAGCCGCGAGCTCATTATCGAAGACCCCGGGCCGATCGGCCGGGTTTGAGTTATGCTTGAAGATTGTCGAGCGGCGACGTTAAACACTAGAGTCGAACCGATGATTATAAAAACCCCGGCTTAAAGACTGTTGTGCGGCGACGTTAAACCTTAGACTCGAATCGACGACTATAAAAACCCCGGCTTAAAGACCGTCGAGCGGTGACGTTAAACCCTAGAGTCGAACCGACGACTATAAACCCCCCGACCTGAAGACCGTCGAGCGGCGACGTTAAATGCCAGAGTCGATTCGGCGACTTTAAAAACCCCGGCTTGAAGATCGTCGAGCGGTGATATTAAACGCCAGAGTCGAATCGACGACTATAAAAACCCCGGCTTGAAGACCGTCGAGCGGCGACGTTAAACCCCTGTCTTCACGGACTAGTTCATCGGATATTCTATCTCCTCCGTTTGGAGTCGAGCGGGCGTCACTGGTCTGAGACCAGCTTCGGATAATCGCCCGTGCGGGGTCGAGCAATCTTCATGAGTATCTATCTCTCCCGTTCGGTGTCGAGCAGTCTTCACGAGCATCTATCTCCCCTGTTCGGGTTCGTGCAGTCTTCACGCGCATCTATCTCCCCTGTTCGGGGTCGAGCAGTCTTCGGGAGCATCTATCTCCCCCGTTCGGGGTCGAGCGGTCTTAACGAGCATTTGTCTCCTCTGTTCGGGGTCAAGCAGTTTTCACGAGTCGCGGAGTATATCAGAGCATCTTATCCCCCCTCCCCCTTTCTGTGTTGAACTATCGCCAATGGCCACGAACAAGAGTCTCCACTTGTCGCGGGCCAAGATAGCTCATAGGCCCTGCGCTTGTTCGGCATCGGCCACTCCGCTTTACTCGATTGTCGGGCCAGTATTTTACGATCGCCCGTTGACTATTCTTGGTGCTGCTTGGTCAACACTCTCATAGTCGTCCGACTGGTATTGCTCGACCGTCCGTTCGGCCACACGCTTGAACTAGGTCGCACGATCGATGCTCTGTAGGACGCCCAATTACATTTTATAGTCATCCGGTTGACATTTTGTGAGGCTAGATTTCCATTCTTCTGAGTGCTTGGTCGGCATCTTCGCGGTCGCGCGTTCGGCATATTTCGCTTGGTGCCTATCTACCCGATCGACATCCTTCCGATAATCCGATCAGCATCTTCGTGGTCGCGCGCTTGGCATCGCTCGGCCGACGCCTATCCTCTCGATCGACTTTCCGATCCCCCGGTCAGCATCGTCGCGGTCGCACGCTCGGCATCGCTCGTTCGCTCGGTCTACTCAGCATCTCACGTGTCGCTCGATCTACTATCATTCTACTCGTCGCTCACTTGTCGTTTGGTCGCCTGCCCTACATTTGTTCGGTTATTGATGTGGTACTATTTCTTGAAGTACGTTCGGCATCGCTACCGTCTCTCGTGTGACACTCTCTCGATTATTCGGTTTCACATTTTTTTGATTGCCTGATCAGCATATTCTTGATCGCACTTCCGGTTCGATCGCTCGTCTCTCTACCCGAGTAGCATTATTCCTGTTGCTTGGACCGTATCATTTCTCGTTGCGCGCTTGATGCTACTTGGGTCACTTGCTTGGCCTTGCCATAGCCACTCGTTCGACGTGATAAAACGAGCCCAGTGATCTGATTTCGCGTTCGGTAGCGATTCTGTTTTGGGCTGGGTCTAGTCAGACGGATTTACGTCTCTTTCGAGTAGACTTGAAGGGAAAGCTTGTGATACGGTGATGATACAAGGAAGAGGGGTAATTTCTGTTGGTTGTTACTCGGAAAACCTAGATGTTCCACTGTACAAAAATTTTGTACAAAGGTTTGAACCTTTTCCTAGCTACCATGTGTTCTTTTAAATTAAATTTTGGATCGCCTGCGGAATTTAACACGTTTGATCCAAAACTTAATCTATTTGTTCTTTTAGGTTTTGACTTGGATCTCCTGCGGAACTTAACACGTTCGACCCAAGTCACCTTAAGTTATTAATTCCATTAAATATTAATTTTCATAATTGGTTCCCAGTACTGACGTGGTAAGACACATGACCTTCTTGGATATGGGAGCAACCACCACTGACTAGACAAAACCTTTTATGGAAAGCTAATATTTAATTTCCTAAAATAACTTTAGATTAACCGAAATGAACAATCAAATCACAAGGAAAAGAAAAAAACAAAAGAACCCAAAATCGAAAAACATATTCGATATTCTAGAATCGTAAGCTTCTTGTATTTGCTATTATTTCCATAAATAACTAGTATGATGCGGAAAAGGAAAAACTACTAGTTATACCTTCTAGAAATGCCTCTTGATCTTCTACCGTATTCCTCTTCTAACCTCGGACGTTGTGTGGGCAACGATCTTCCGAGATGAGAAACCACCAACCACCTTCTTCTCCTCCAAGCTAGGTTTGGCCACAATAAGGAAGCTTCACCAAGGAAGAAAATCAAAACACCAACCAAGCTCCAAGAGATGCTAGCTTTCTCTCCTTCTTCTTCTTCTTCTTCTCCAAGTAGTATCCGGCCATCACGAGAGCTCCAAGGGGAGAGAGAGGTTCGGCCACCACAAGAGGAAGAGAGGGAGAGGATGATGATGGCCGGCCAAACCAAGGAACAAAAGAGGGAGAGAAATAATAGAAGTTGTACACCTTGAAGACACCCTCACCCCTTCTTTTATATTCCTTAGCCTTGGTAAATTAGGAAATTTAATTATAATAAAATTTCCTTAATTTCCTTGACAACAATTAATTAAGAAAAAAATAAATAAAATTTCCTAATTAATTGAATTGTGGCCGGCCACCTCATGTAGGAATAAATTAGACAAGTTTTAATCAACAAATTAAAACTTCCTAATTTGTTTCCGGAAATTTTAAAAATAAAATTTCTCTTCAAAAATCTCTTCATGGTTGATAAAAAGAAATTTTCATAATTTTAATTTTACAACATGTGAATAATTTTTAAAGAGAAAATAAAATATATCACCAATCTACAAATAAGGAAAGAGATCTAATCTCTTTCTTTAATTTTTTGTAGATCTTTTACAATAGAGATATTTTAATTTTAATTCTCTTTAATAAATTATATCTTCCACATAATAAAAATTAAAATTAAAATTTGTTTTAATTTAATATGGCCGGCCCCTCTAGCTTGGGTTCAAGCTAGGGCCGGCCACCCCAATTCATGCTTAGGTCGGCCCTAGCTTGGTTCCCAAGCTAGCTTGGCTGGCCCCCCTTTAGGTGGGTACAGAAGGTGGGTATAGGGGGGTATAGTACTCTATAAATAAGAGGCTACGATAGGGACCGAGAGGAGGAATTGGTTTTGGTCTCCCGATAAAATTAAGCATCCTGTGTTCGCCCCGAACACACAACTTAATTTTATCAATAATATTTCATTCCACTAGATAATTATTATTGAACTACCGCACAAATCCCAAATTACATTTTTGGGCTCCTTCTTATTATGAGTGTTTTAGTCTCCCTGTGTTTAAGATATCGAATGTCCACTAATTAAGTGAGTTACTGACAACTCATTTAATTAATATCTTAGTCCAAGAGTAGTACCACTCAACCTTATCATCATGTCGGACTAAGTCCACCTGCAGGGTTTAACATGACAATCCTTATGAGCTCCTCTTGAGGACATTATCAACCTAGTATCTCTAGGACACAGCTTCCTTCTATAATCAACAACACACACTATAAGTGATACAATTTCCTAATTTATCGGGCTTATTAATTCATCGAACTAAATCTCACCCTTTGATAAATTAAAGAAATAAATATTAAATATATGTACTTGTTATTATATTAGGATTAAGAGCACACACTTCCATAATAACTGAGATCTTTATTCCTTTATAAAGTCAGTATAAAAGAAACGACCTCAAATGATCCTACTCAATACACTTTAAGTGTACTAGTGTAATTATATAGTCAAGATAAACTGATACCTAATTACACTACGATCTTTCTAATGATTTGTTCCTTTTCATTTTGGTCGTGAGCTACTGTTTATAATTTATAAGGTACTGATAATATCATCTTCTGCATGTGTCACCACATGCTATGTTATCTACAATATAAATTAATTGAACAACTACAAACAAATGTAGATAATTTGACCAAATGTGATTCTTTATTCAAAACAAATGTTTACAAAAGCTTAGGCTTTCAGTATACACTTAAGGAACAAGTTGTAAATAATAAACCAACTCAAGATCTGACACTTGAGGAGGAGAATTCATCTTTTAAATTAGAAATTAATAATTTAAAAATTATGTTAGAAAAATTTACTATTAGGTCAAAAAATTTAGACTTAATACTAAATAATCAAAAAGCATATTATAATAAAATCGGACTCGTATATAAGTTGAAATCAAATAAAACATTTAAATCATTAATAACCCAATTCAAACCAACGAATAAGACCTGAGTTCCGAAAGCGTATTTGACCACGTAAATAGGACTCATCCAATATTATATCCCTAAAGGTAAATTATATTATATAAAATCACATAAACCAAATAAAAAATCAGAATACAAAACTGAACCAAAGAATTTAAAATCTAAACTATTTAAAATTCAACAAAATGTAAACTATCGTCAAGTAAAATTCAATTATAAAAGAAATAGACATAAACCGAGAACAAAATTAAATTAAATGATCATTAATTCAGGGGAGGCTCCAGAATAGCTGACACCTCCAAAACTAACCTACTCGGCAGGGTAACCCTAACTAGCCTACCCGACAGGGTAATTAGGATTAGTTAAAAAGGGTTCAAGTTTAACTTGAAAAATGGTACTGGTGAAATTTTGGATGATAGTACGTTAGGGAAGCTTAGTCTATGTATGTCTAGGAAGATATGGCTTCAACCTTGTGCATTTGACTAAGTGAAACTGACCGAAGCTATCCTTTATGGATCCTAACCAGTTAGACTAAGATTTTGTACTAAGTCTAGTGGATAGGACTATTTGGAAAACCTCGAAGGTATGGTTACTTTAATGATGTCCGAGTGACTCACCATAGCCCAGAAGTTTATCCAGAGAACGTCTATTTGTTGAACCCAAAGCTAAACCTGAAACTAACACAAGTTAAAAACAAACTCTAAAATTGGATCTAATTCATCTCACTAAATTATAGGATTCACTTATAGAAAACATAGATAGGGTGAAATGACTAAGTATATTAAAATTAAATTAAAATTAAAATTAAATTAAAATTAAAATTTAAAATTAAAATTTAATTTTTTTATTTAAAAATTTATTTTAAAAATTAAAACTTAAAATTTTTTTAACTTTAAAATTTATTTTACACATTAAAACTTAATTTTTTTAACTGAAAAATTTATTTTAAAAATTAAAATTAAATTTTTTTCAACTTAAAATTTTTTTAACTTAAAAATTTATTTTAAAAATTAAAACTATAATTTTTTTTACTTAAAATTTTATTTTAAAAATTAAAACGTAAATTTTTTAACTGAAAAATTTATTTTAAAAATTAAAACTTAAATTTTTTTAACTTAAAAATTTATTTTAAAAATTAAAACTTAAAATTTTTTTTTACTTAAAAATTTATTTTAATTTTTTTTTAACTTAAAATTTATTTTGAAAAATTAAAACTTAAATTTTTTTTTACTTAAAAATTTATTTTAATTTTTTTTAACTTAAAAATTTATTTTAAAACTCAAACTTAAAATTTTGTTTTAAAATCTTTTCTCTTTAAAAAAATAAATATCAATACCGGAGTAAAAATCCTAGGGCGGGTGCCCCTGGTATACGGACCCAGGGCGCCCGGAATAGATCCGGGCGCCCGGACTCCCCTATATATAGGGGGGCAGGGGCGCCCCCTACCCTTGTACATCCTCTTCCAAGCTTTCGTTCAAGCTTCTTCCAAGCTTTACTACGAAGTAAAATTTTCACTCGTTCTACGGTTAATACGCGGTCGCGAATCAACCGAGGTCGTCAGTTCTAAAAATATTTTAGCAATGACTCCTCGGTAAAGTTCTTGTTTTCTATTTAAAGTTTAAGAATATTATTGCATGTTTGTTTTCTTTAAATAATATAATTTTGTTATATAATTTTGGAAACATTTTAAATATGGTGCTGGACCCTCTACTCCCAGTGTTGACCCTAGGTTTCCCACTGATGAGCTTAGGATTAAGTTTGAGTCAACCATCTACATGGCCATTAGGACCAAATGTATAGATCGAGCGTTCTTTTCACGCTCTTGCATTCCAGCTATAGAGGCCATAAACCACTACAACCTTCAGAACCTTGTTGAATGTACTAGCTCAGTAAACATAAGTTTGTGTGCAGAATTTTATAACAACTTAGTGAAAGTAGACGACTTTACCTATACTACTAGGGCAGCTGGGACTGATATCACGTTGTCTCCTACTGCCATCCGAGAGTTTTTGGAGTTACGGGAGTCTACCTGTCCCTTTCAGTGTTATCCTCCCAGGGAGTTACCCTTTGGAGATCCCTACTCGCATATCACTCTTGATACGATTTATTCATATTTTTTTGGGGGCGAGCGAGTACCCACAGTGACCCAGTTTAGGTCAGTTACCCTTCGAGTCCAGGACTACGCCCTTTATAGGGTCTTAGTCTTTTGCATTCTACCACTGAGCACTCGCGACATCGCGATGATGCGCTCATTTCATTCTTTTTTCCTCTATGCCCTGTGTCATAGGCTAGATATTGACATTAACCTACATATCTTTTCCACAGTGACCCAGTTTAGGTCAGTTACCCTTCGAGTCCTGGACTACGCCCTTTATAGGGTCTTAGTCTTTTGCATTCTACCACTGAGCACTCGCGACATCGCAATGATGCGCTCATTCCATTCTTTTTTCCTCTATGCCCTGTGTCATAGGCTAGATATTGACATTAACCTACATATCTTTTCCACCATTATTTACTCAGCCGAATATGTGACGAGTGGGCGAGTTCATATGCCCTACTGTCATATTTTGACAGCATATATGTCCTCTTTGGACATTGATGTCACCTCTGGTGACATCCGCTATATGATCGAGTTTGACGTTATAGGAGTTAGGAACTTTTCCCTAGCTAGTATTCATATAGATGGTGAGGGTATCATGACTTGGCAGAGAGGGGCACAGCACCAGCCTGACCTGGATGCACAGCAGGAGGCAGATGAGTTCTATCTCGCACTATTTCTTGACGAGGCCGCTCCTGCCCTAGCGCCAGCTCGAGCCCCACGTCCCGCTCCTCGCACTCTAGCCGATCGAGTATCCGGACTCGGGAGAGCTATGTCGAACCTCCAGCAGGAGTCCTTCGAGTTTCACCGAGACATACGGCGAGAGGTCTCCAATCTCCGACGAGAGGTGCGGCAGGAGGTCTTCGATTTACGGCGGGATGTGTGGCAGAAGATCTCCGACCTGCGACGAGACCTGCGAGAGGACGACCGGACTCGTCACACTGAGATATTGGCACTGCTTCGGTTGATGGGTTCCGGACCACCTCCGTCATCGTCTCAGTAGTCGTGATTATTACATAGCATTGTTATGACACTATTACAGCTTTTTGTAGTACATATTATTCTATTGATCTTCATTTTCATATCTGATTGGTTATACTCTAATTTAATAGATTAGGATTTTCAAAATTCAAAATTGTTTTAAATTCTAGGTTAAACTTGTTTTATTTGTTTTAAAACCTTCCAACTTTTAAAATTTCAAAACAACTTTAGTCTTAGACTAGAAAAATCCCTTTAGAAATCATGTTCCCCCAGGACTAGTATTTGAGCATCTCACCAACACCCTAGGATTACCTTGTTTGTGATTGACAAACATAGAAAGGGGTGATATATATAGGCCAATTGCCTGGACTTAAGATGCTTATATCAGTGCATCGATATAAGTCTGGGCGTTAAATATAAAACATACATTAATCAAGTTGTTATTCAGTTTAGTCAACCGCTAACTGATCACAATGAACTTAACATGACTAACCAAGTGAAAGCTGTAAGTACCTAATTGATTAGACAGCTACTTTAGATGTCAGGTTTAGGGGGAGGATTAAATCAATACTTAACACCAAAATTATTTTCTCCACCTTAAACATAATATCTTTTCTAATATTTTTTCAGTATTCAAATTGGTCTTTGGTTTCAAATTTAAAGTTCTCACAAACTTAATAAGTTTTGAAAAGAAAAGTTTTCAAACTTAGTTTTTGAAATCTTATGTTTCAAATATTTTTTTTAAAAAATTAGCTTTTATAAAATCAAATTCTTCAATTAGATTTTATAAACTCAGATTTTTTTTCAAACTTAACTTCAATTAGTTTTGAAAAGTAAATATCTGTTAAAAACTCCGTTTTGAATTTTTTTTTTCAAATTAAAAAAATGCTGTTTGGAAAATCTAGCTTTAAAAACTTAGCCTTAAAATTTTGATTTTCAAAACTTATGTTTGAAAAATACTTCAAAATCGAGACATATTTTGAAAATTTACCTTGATCTTAAAATTTGAAACTTATATACTTATATTAGAAAATTAGCTTTTCAAATCTTTGAGTTTGCAAAGTCATTTTTGAAAATTAAATTAATTTCGTAAATGATCCTTAAAAATTTTGCTACTCTTTCAAAACTTAGCTATTTTCCAAAAGTTAAATCTAATAGTTTAAACAAGTCTTAAAAAAAAACTCCCTCAAGTTAACTTGACATCATTCCTTACAATTTTTTATGTATTCTGTATTTTTGAATGTTTAACTTATATCCTTGTTTGATGAATGCCAAAGGGGGAGAGATAGTTGGTTAAGTTAGAAAAACAAAATAAAATTAAAAACTAACTTAAATCTCATCCTAGAACAAAATGTTTAACTTTTTACTCGCATATTATTACTAACTTAATCAGGTTATCATTCCATCAAAAAGGGAGAGATTGTTGGTGCAGTTAGCACTAACGGTCTAACTCAGGTTTTGATGAATAACAAATCGGGTCAAGTTAGGTTTGTCGTGATCTAACACTCTGACCGAGTGTGCAGACGAAGTCCAGACACGTCGACGGGCTGACCGGATGTCTGGCACGAAGTCCAAGCGGGTCGACGGACTGACCAGACGTTTGGCGAGAAGTCCAGCTAGGTCGACGGGCTGACCGGATAGCTGGCGAGAAGTCCAGACGGGTCGAAGGGCTGACCGGACGTCTGACAGGTGAGTAAAGGTAAGTCACTGGAAGGGAGTGACTGTGAGGACGCGTTCCCGGGAAGGTAACATTAAGCGTCGATCCGGTTTAGACCCATTTTGGATATCTAAGTCGAGATCGTGACTAGATTCCAGTCTCGGAAAGACGGAATCTAAGTCATACTCTTTTTTGTTAAACTTGTGAACTGTGCTAACACTCTGTTTTGCAGAATATATATTATCTATTTACCTCGGACTAACCTTATTTTGCAGGAAAGGTGTTCCCTGGAAAAAGGTGGTCCGGGCGCCAGGAGGGAATCCGGGCACCCGGAGGTCCGAGTGCCCGGGAGGCGATTTTTATCCAAACACAACGTCGCCACGTGGAGCTCACTGGTTGGACCTGCCACGTCCTACCAGGGCGCCCGGAAGGGATCCGGGGCGCCCCGAGCTTCATATAAAAGAAGGGGAAGGGGTGGAGCTTCAACAACAATTCCAATATGACGATCTGCTCTTCTGTGCTCCTGCGACGCCGCAAAGCTCCGACAACGCGCTCTTTTCTTTT